>NC_056735.1:680645250-680715250 GCF_019279795.1 Protopterus annectens
CACCAAGCTAATACTAAATTAGCATAAGCTGGTGCTAATTTAGCTCCCATTGCAACTCCTTTAATCTGATGAAGCACAAGGCATCTTCACACCCCACTCTGATGAACCTCCTGCATGTCTGCAAAACAAACTACACCAGAATGGCCATTCTAAAAATCTTAAACCTTGCTTTTGATATAAATAAGACCTGCTGGGGAATCAGGTATGTATCCTAGTGACAACTACTTTTCTGGAACAAGCTCCCCTTCTATGTGAAACAGAATTCCTCCCTTACCCAGTTCAAGTCTAACATGGGCTATTGGATGGGTAAAGGAAATTCATCCCTGGTTTGTCTCCGTTGTCTGTAATGGAAACATGCAGCCTGTAAATGGTTCATCTCCCAGGCCCCTGCTTGTAAATGCTTTATCTCCCAGGCCCATGCTTCATTTATCAAGGGATGCATGGCTAAGCTTAAAAAGGCCCCAGTGGTCACTAGCCTAGTACATACCTATAAACCTAAATATCGCACCAATTCTTTAATGTGATGCTGCAATATGTGGAGAAGTATGTGATGTCCTTCCATTCACTGATTCCAGTATTCTTAACTATTGGGATTACCTGTTTTGTGAAGCCCGAAATCTGGCCAGTATACAAAAGCCTGCTGTTGCTTTAAAGTATGCCAAACGTCACTTGTACTCCTCGCATGTCTGGACATACCACCCCCTTAATTTTTTTGCTGCCAGTCTGAAATCATCTCTCAATTATCAGTCTGAACACCTACTTCATTCAACCAGTCTGAAAGCATCTACTGATCATTGTTCTGCACGCCTGCATTCTGTTTGCTGGTCAGTGAGTCACTGCAGATAAGTGCCCCATTGGGGGTTTGTTTTTCATACCTTTTTTTTTGTTTCTAGGGGTCATTGTCTTCCAGGAAGGCTAAATGCCAGCGTGCGAGACAGATTCCCCATAAAGACACCACCACTTATTTTGCCTAGTAGCCTTTCATGACCATAAGTCCTGCTCCATTTGTCAGGGTTTTGTACTGAAAACTCTGAGACATAGGCTAGGCTATCTTCCCTAGCATTGTATTTAGTGAATTAGCAACTCAAAAGTCTCGCTCAGGATACCATGGAAGGAACTTCCTGCCATGAGGGTCAGCCATTAGGGAATAAGAAAGTTAAGAAAGCAAGACCAGAATCTTCCACTGCCCAGCCTCTGCAGGACATTTCTCCTGGGGTCAGTGAGAACCCAGAGGCTCACCTGGCTTTCTTGTTGGATTCCTCTGCCGCGACCAGGCTAGAGGCCAGCAGACTCAGTTTTCAGAATGTCCAGTGAGAATTTGCAGGCATCCATTTAGGATGGTCAGGGGAACCATGGTTGATTATTTCCCTAGGGGCATTCCTCAGAATTTAGTTAGGAAGAAAGTCCAACTATTGAATGCCATCCTGGATCAGAGCCTTTTAAGTTTTACAGGGCAGGCATCCCTGTAAATAAAAAACAAAAAAGTAAACATCTCTCTCCTCCTAGTTATCCACAGAGTGAGTGACAAGCCATCAGTCAGGGTTTGTTTAATGCTTTCATGGCATTAAAACCTCCTCAGGGGTTTCTGTTCCAGCCCCCCTTGGTCCTCTACTCCCCTTAAAAGATGCAGGGAACAGGATTCCTAGGAGGACGAGTTGGACTCTGATGAGGAATCCCTTGCTTACTCTTCCCAGATTCCTTCTCCTTTAGACTGTGGGTCAGAGGAAGAGGAATATAACAGTCCTGATACTCCCTTTGAAGACATTTCTTTAGGGGACACAATCTCCAGGATGGTGGAATTTTTTAAATGGGATTGTGCTCAGGTCTCTGAAATCTATAAGATGTACTGTAAGTTGCTGCAGATGAAATCTCCAAAACATTTTGCTATTCCTTCTGTTTTGGATGCTTTGTTGGATGCATGTTCTAATGCTGCTAAAGCTCCTGATTCCCTGCCCCCTGCTCCCAAGAAACCTGATAGGTTTTATAAGGTGCTTGAGGACTGTAACGTTTTATACGTTTCCTGCTGCTGACTGCTCAGTGGTGTCTTTAGCCTCTGACAAGCCCTCTTATTTGCTTACTTTGTCCAAGTTACTATCTTCTGATAAAGACAGCAGAACCATAGAAAGGCTAGGTAAAAAGATTTACCCCCTTGGCCACCTTGGCTTTTAGGGTTATTAATTGTCAAACCCATATGTCCAGGTATGTGTTGGCTCTTCTTTCTCAGGCTTGTCAGGTTATTTCTGATCTCCCAGAGTCTGAGGGCAAAACTTCTGCTCTTTCCCTGTTAGAGACTTCCTCACAGGTGGTTCTTCATTCCATGAAGTGTAGTTATGATGCAGCAGATGCCTCTTTTAGGGCTGCTACTTTTGGGTCAGTGATGAGGAGGTATTCTTGGCTTCGGCATCAACCATTGCTTGATGATCTCAAGTCTAAGTTGAATGCCCCTCTTGATATTAACTACTTGTTTGGGGAAGATACTGCCAATTTTTTAAGTCTCTTCAGGATAAGAGAAAGGCCTTACAGGAACTCAAATTGTTTCTCCTTTTCCTAAATTTTAGAGAAACTACACCAATAAGCCAGCCTATGTTCGCAAGCAATCTCACCCTCCTACTAAGGGCAAAAATGGTGGCAAATGGGCTTCTCCTGCTAAGGCTACTCAGATTTCAGGGATTCAGAAGTCTTCCTTTCTAGACAAAACAGGTGCTGTCTGACTATCCGTCTCCTCCCAGCCATGTTCCTCGTTCTCTTCACCTTTCTTCCTCTCTTCCTGTTTGGCTTCAGGTTACTGAAGATTCTTGGGTTCAATCCATTATTCACCAGGGGTATTTCATGGTGTGGAACTCCCATCCTTTCATGGGCATTCCCCAGCCTCTTCTGGAACAACTTCCTTTTTCTCAGAGATACTTTGAAACCTTTTGACTCAGGGTACTATTCGAGAAGTGCCTGTGTCCCAAAAGGGAGGGGGGTTTACTCCAGAATGTTTCTGGTTCCCAGAAATGAGGGTCCTGGGAGACCAATTCTAGACCTCTTTCATCTCATCACTTTTCTGTAGGTGCCCACTTTTCAAATGTCCCTTCATACTCTGTTTTCTCTTTTGCTTCCTTGGGCTTATATGGTGTCTCTGAATCTCAAAGATGCTTATATCTATATTGCAGTCCATCCCTTTTCAGGAAGTTTTTCCATTTCTCAGTTGCTACCTGGTATTTTCAGTTCTCTGCTTTGCCCTTTGGACTTTCTACTGCCCCACCAAATGCCACACTCCTGTGATTCCTTTTTGCAGTCTTTAGAGGATCCAAGAATTTCCTTACTTGGACGACCTGCTCATTCAGGCATCTTCTACAGAGATCCTGTTGCAAAATCATCATTTTGCACTTCCCTTCTTCAGAGTCAGAGATTGATAATAAACTGCCAAAAGGCTTCTCTTACTTCTTCTCAGGATCATGTTTTTCTGGTTTGCAGGATTCAGATGGTGCCTATGCTGGCATCCCTACCTCCTCCCAGGGCCTTAACTCCCATCTCCTTCTTTCAACCTCTCCTTCCTTTGTGCTCCATTACAGCCAGGGAGTTTTTGAGAGCTCTAGGATTCATGGCATCCACCATCCCTATGTTCCCTCTGTCCAAATTCCACATGAGAAAGGTTCAGTGGTTCCTGAAGACAGTATGGCTTCAACATGCAGATCCTCTAGACTTTATAGTTCCTCTTCTTACTTGTCTCAAGAAGAAACTTCTTTGCTGGATACAGCAGTTGTCTCTAAATCCAGGGCTCCCTTTTCATCCCCCTCAGGAACTGTTCACAGACGCATCAGATGTGGGATGAGGGGCAGCTTTTGGCTCCCTAAAGGTACACGGGGTGTGGTTGTCTCTTCAATAAAATGAGCACATCAATTTCAGAGAGATGACAGTGCTTCTGCTGGTTCTTCAGGCTTTTCATCCCCAGGATCTCTCAAGGTGTTTGCAGACAATACCACTGTGATGTGGGATATAAAGAAATGTGAGGAACAAGATCCTACCTGCTTTGACAGTTGGCACTCCTAGTATGGGATCTTGCTGTCCAGTATCAACTGACTCTTTAGGCAGTTTACATTTCCTTAGGTCAAAACATTGTGGCAGACACTCTGAACAGGTTAGTAACTCACAATGGATGCTTCACAAGGATGTGTTTCTAGACATTGTCCACCAGTAGGGTACTCCTCAATTAGATATATTTGTCCCCCCTCTGAACAGACGACTTCCTCTATTTTATGTCAGAGTCCCAGGTCCTCTGGTGTGGAAAGTGGGAAGGGAATGTTTATGCATTCCCTCCCCTTCCTCTCTTTTCAAAAGTACTGTTCAGAGTTGCAGAGGACACTCCCAGAATTTTGTTGGTGACTCCCTTTTGGCCAAAACAGCGGTGGTTCCCTCTTCTTCTGCATTAAGCCAAGGGCAATCATTACAAGTTACCTCACAGAATGGATCTACTCACACAAGACAAAGGATCTCTCATCCTTCCCCACCTGTCCACTCTTCAACTGACACCGTGGGTAATAGGATTTTGATTCCACATAGACACCTTTTTTTGAGGATGTGCTTAGGTGTCCTGCAAGAGGCCAAGAAACCCACTACTAGGAAATCCTACTTATGCAAATGGAAGAGGTTTTCAGTTTGAAGTCTCTCTTGTAACCTGGATCCAATTACTGTGTGAATTGTTCAGTGCTGGTTTGCCCTGTTTTTCTGTTAAGACCCCGCTTATCAGCTATCTCTGCTTGTCTGCCTTTATCTCCTCCTTTGCCTTCTAGATTTGAAGCTAAACAATTTCTTAAAAGCATCCTTCATATTAGGCCTCCCAGGAAGCCTGTTGCTCCTCCCTAAGATCTTAATTTTGTTTTGGAGAAGGTGACCCATGCTGCTTTTGAGCCTGCTGCTTCTGCTGCCTTACAAAATTGCTCTTGGAAGACTGTTCTTTTGTTGGCCCTTACTTCTGTCAAACCTGTGTCTGAGCTTCAAGCCCTTATGGTTTGTCCTCCTTTTTTGGTGTTTCATAACAGGGTGTCCTTGCATACTAATCCTTCTTTCATTCCTAAGGTGGTTAATGAGTTGTCACTTATTCGGTCTAGGGTGATGCATACTTTGGATGTGCAAAGACAACTCAGATTTTATAAGACTAAGTCTATTAGAAAATCTGATTAGTTTGTTTCCTTTCATCCTAAATCCCTAGGTTTAGCTGTATCCAAGCAAACTATTTCTTCTTGGATCTCTTAATGTTATTTCTTTTTGTTATACTTTTCCTGGTAAGAGCCTTCCTACTTCTGTAAAGGCTCGTTCTACTAGAGCTGTGAATTCCCCTGGTGTTTTTTTCAAGGAGTCGGATACCAACTCTATTCCTGAAGCAGATACTTGGACTTCTGTGCATACTTTTACCAAGCACTACAAGTTGTTTGGAATCTCCAGAGCTAGAGCTGTTTTTTTTAGTTATACTTCATGGCTTCCTAGAGGGCTCTGCTGGTCCTTCCTCCACCCAAGTTTTTTCCTGAGCTTGGCACTCCCAGTGGTTAAAATACTGCAACCAGTGAATGGAAGAATATAGTACAATTGTGTAAAATCTTACATAACAGTAGATGTCCTTGCCTTCACTGTTGCAGTGTTCACTCCCTTCCTCCTCCCTCTGGTCCATTACCTTCCTGAAGGTACTGGTTACCACTTGGTTTTCCTTGGGCTGGTGTTCTTACTGTGGCTATCACTTCTGAGGATGGTACATCCAGATGTCACCTTTATGCCCTATGCTGTGCGTGGAGTATACATGATGTTTGGTATTCCTTAAAGCAACAGTATGCTTTTATATACTGGCCAAATGCTGGGCTTCAAGAGGCAGGGAATCCCAAAGTTAAGAATACTGCAATACTGAAGGAAATGACAGCTACTGTTATGTAAGATTTTACACAACTGTACTTTCCCAAGGACCACAGAGGAGAGAAACAACATGCAGGCACTTTACAAAACAGCCCAATTCCCTGTGGTTTTAAAGAACATTGACCGCACCCACATTGCTGACATGGCCAACCTAGTCCATATGGACAGCAGTACATGAGTCATATGGGTTTCCACTCTATTAATTGCCAGGCAGTTCCTCTTACTCCAAATATGGCAGATGTCCAACCTATATCAGCACGTTTCTCTCACAAACATTTAATTGATGATAATGGATATGACCTGTACCCATGACTCAAGCAGCAATACACTAAAGAGGCTTACAAAAAGATTTGGCTGACTCTGCAGTTCTGCACCTAATTGTATGCAGTCAAATAGAGCAGAGAATGGAATTGGAGAGATGCTGGTTGAGGATCCATAGGAGCTAGCTAGCTGCTGGAAAAGAACATGCAAGGCAGAATTAAGTTTTTAAAATGCTGTGGCACTGACAAAGCTATACCGTCTAATCCACAGTTATGGAACAACTTAAACACAGTGATTAAAACTGATGTAACCAATAGGTTGTGCTCTTAAGTTTTATTTAACCCACTGTGTATCTCACATCACCTACCAGTATAACAGAATGAAATGGGCAGGGTATGGTAATCAATGGTGGTTGGGGTGCTCTGGATTGGTGGACACCCACCTCTGACCTTCCTTTCCTTTGCAGTGTCATGGCCCTTCAGGCAAGCATGCAGGATCATATTGGTGACTGTGCAGCAGACCTTGAGGGACTGCTGCATTGTCCACCACCAGCTCATGCCACACTGTAAATAAAGAGTTGACAGTCTTATCTGTTTCCAATATCTTTCACCCATGCTCACAGTGGGTATTTGTAACACTTACCACAGTGCCTGCAAGAACTTCTGTAAGTGCTTGATCTCCTTTGTCACCATGTCCTGTTCTGTAAATGTGGTTGTGCAGTTTTGGTCAGTAAGTGGACACATCCTTTGCACAGCTATAATGTTCCCACACCCATATAACAACTGTACCATCATAAAGTCCAACCCCTATGGTACTCCAGTATCACAAGACAGTTCCAATAGCATTACAGTAAGATATTGTGGGGATGGACTGTGTTGAAACATGCACTCTTTTAGCAGCCTATGGACATCTGCACCCAGTAAAACACAGCCATCACATGGCTCCAAATATTTACAGCAGCCCAGTATCTGTTAACCTATTTTTCATACCAACCTTATGCTATCCACTGTATTCCATATCATCATATAATGCCCTTTTTCCCATTTTCTACATGATGTTTGGATGTCATGTCAACTGTTGCCATCTATTTAATGCCTCTGTCCTACCCTCCTTAACACTTGTGCCTGGCTGTTGCAGGTCTTCTGTTGCACAGTCCATCCACCTCTTTGCTGGACACCCATGTTTCCTCTTGCCTTCTTCCTGTCTGTCCCAAATCTTGTTCAACAGATTGTTGCTTTTCTGTATGTACCCGAACCACTATAATCTGTTCTGTTTGACCTTTTCTGCAATTAGAGATACTTTGTCTTCTGCTCTTATGTCCACATATCCTACCAGCCATCTCAGGCACTTCACTTCCATCATCTGTGGTTTCCCCAACTGCTCTGCCTTAACTGTACAGGATTCTGTATCATACAGTAGTAGTAGTAGTAGTAGTCATACCACTGTTTTGTATACCTTACTTTTCAGCTTATTTGGCATTCTTCTGTATTATACTACTGTGTCAGTTGGCTGCAACCCCTCTGATTGTAGCTTTTTAACCTGTTACACTATTTTCCCATTTATCTCAATTCTCAGTTTCTGATTTCCCCATTTGCTGCCATTACAACTCTCTTATCTGTACTCTGATTCATCCTATGTACCTTCAGTTTTGCATTCCATTCCCCTATCCTTTGCAGAACTTTGTCCTTAGTCTACCTTTAATGCACATTGTCTGCATACAGCAACTTTGTTGATCTGTCATCTCCAACCTGTTTGCTAATGTAGTCCATCACCAGTATGAAGAGCAGTGGGCTCAGAGGTGAACCCTGATGCACACCCACTCCCACTGGGAAACCCCTCTGTGAGACCAAACACTGTTCTTACTTGAGTCATTGGGTCCTCGTACATAGCTTCCACTAATTCTACCAATGTTTCTGGGAGTTTGAACCATCACAGGACTGTCCAAATCAGCTTCTTGGGATCTTGTCACATGCTTTCTCCAAGTCTAGGAATGCCCAGTTGGCCTCTTTCTTTATCTCTAACTTCTGCTCAGCTATCTATCTCACTATAAACATCGGGGCCAATTGTGCTGCATCCTAATTTGAATCAAAACTGCTAATTTCCCATCTTACTTTCTACTATTTACCATATTTATTTATCACCCTCTCCAGAACTTTCATGCATTGTGACAGAAGTTTGATACATCTCTAACTGTCCACAATTGTAAATGTCCCCTTTGCTCTTGAAGACTGGCATTAGTATGCTTATTCTCCAGTCATCTGGGATAAGTCTTTCTCTCCACACTGGAATGAATACCCACAGGAGCAATTTCTCCCCCATCTCACCCAACATCTTTATCATATCTCCTGTGACCCCATCTGAGCCTACTGCTTTCCCTGACTTCATTTTTCTCAGTGCTCTTTTTTTTTTCTATGGTAGGCTTCTCCTCCTCTTTCATCATAGGCTGTGTCCAGGGCAGTACAGCTTCTGTGAGGTTTTCTTCATTCAGAAGTTGCTAGAAGTACTCCTTCCATCTGCCTTTGATATCCTGTGGACAGGTGAGCAGGTTGTTGCTGGTATCCCTTATTAAGGGTGTAGATTATTTTTATTTTTCTCTCTTTGCCTTGTAACCTGATATAGTTTCTTTGTGCCATCTACTGAGTCACTTTCCAGAAACTGGTAGAGTGCTTCTGATAACTTATTTGCTATTGAAACTCCTTTCTTAGCCTGTTTGTTAGACAGTATTCCTTTCTAGCCTGGTCTGTCTTTTCTGTCTCCTACTTTTCTTGTACTCCTCTTTTCTTTTGGTGACATCCTGGACTTGTGCATTCCACCACCAGCTTTCCTTATGTACCTTATTTCCATACCTGGCTTGGCGGCATACCTCTTCTGTAGTCCTTCACATACTGTTTTGAGACACTGACATTCTTTTTCAGCTCCACCTATTTCCTGTTCTTCCTGAGGTGCTAGAGCCCTGAGTAATTCCTTGCACTGTTGTACTTTCTTTCCAGTCAACTTCCAGGTCTTCAACCTGGTCTCTGTTGACCTTAAAGCCTTCTCTGACCACTGCCTTCAACTGATTGTGGTAGCCAGTGGTTTACTGTGGGCTGACTGTTTTCACTGGAAATGACTTTGTAGTCACTGATTCTGTCCCAATGCTCTTTTCTTACTAGGATTAAGTCTACCTGAGTTGCTTGTTGGCCAGTCTTGTATGTGATCTTCTGATTCTCTGTCTTTCTCTTTCTGCATCTGCTTACTATCAAGCCATTTTCTAGACAGACATCTACAATGGTCTTTCCTTTATTCCTGTTGCCTCACCCACATGGACCCAGGCAGTTCTCAAATCCTGTTCTGTCTGTCCTGATGTGTGCATTCAGGTCATCCATTATCAACACCAGTTCATGTTGTCCTGCTTTATCTAGTAGGTCCTGCAACTGCTGCATGAATGCACTCTTTTCCTCACTATCACAACCCTGTTTGGGGGCATAAGTTGAGATTATGAATACTGCCCAATCATTAGTTTGGAATTTTATTTTGCCATGAGTGTGTCATTAATTCTGATGACATCACTTACTATTTTCTGAAGTCTGTCCCTTACCACAATTCCACATAATTTCTAGCCTGTCATTCTCCTGAGTAATAAAGTCTGGGCTCTATGTTAAGTGGCTTCGCTGCACTGTCTTTCCATCTTGTCTGCTGGATTCATAGGATGTCCAACCTCCTCCTTACCATCATGTCATCCACTTCCATGCTAGGTCCTGTCAGTGAGCCTACACTGAGTGCAGCAATTCTTAGTTCATATTTTGCAGGTTGATTTGTTTTATGTCCATCTTTCACTCAACAGATCTATCCCAGGTAATCCAAGCTGGGCAGGTGGACACTAGCTGGCCAGTAGCTTATTGACCCAGGTCTGCTGGGCTTATGGCAGCCACACATACACTGAAAGGGGCACTTATACCCTTCCCACCATTAGCATTGGTCCCTGATGTAGGTCAGAGTAGAGCAGCTCCTCAAACCACTTATCAGCAGCAAATGCTAATGACATTAGCCAACATGACAGAATCACTTAGAGCCATATTTTACTCCAAAGAGTGGCTAGTCCTGTCATGTGCAGTCTGCGATCCGTGTTCTTTTATTTCCAGGAGACTGTGCACCATAGTCTGTGCCCAATGTGGTTGGCCTGTACAACCCCTCCCCCTATAGGACATCATGTAGTGTCTGTGCTGCTGACCACAGCTCCATTCTTGGGTGAATGTGAGATAGAAACACTCAGCATGACCACCCTGGAGGACCAGTGAGGACATCACATTAGGGGAGGTGCAACATTCTACCATGTTTATGAGGACCACATCAAGGATGTTAGCAACTTTAGTGTGTGTATGGACTAGCTGGTTCAGGGTCTTTGTTTTAGTAAAGTCCAGGAATCTCTGGGTGTGTATGTTTGTTGTCATGTACGATTCGTGGTTTATAGTAAGTAGTTAAAGTCGTCGCTAATAAATATGGGGATGGGTTGAATGAGGAGTGTCTCCAGTATATTTAGTAGGTGTTATGGGTTTTCTGGATCATAGAGGGGGACCTATAGATTGCAAGGATATTGTATAAGACTTTGCCTATGGTAATTTGGATGTGGAAAAGCTCAACTGCATCATACTTTTTGTTCAGCCTTGAGGTGTGTTTTTGATGTAAATTGAGACACCTTCACGTTTTTTCTCTTCCTGTGCAGTAGCTAGTCTAAATATGTGAAAGGCATTATAGCCATGCACTGCCGGGGTTCTTTACTGTACTTTAAACCATGTCTCACTAACTACACAGATATCTACATCCTCCAGGTTGAGGAGAGCTTACAGGGAGTGGAGTTTCTTCCTTAGATTCCTGCCTTTAACCAGTAAAATTTTAGATCTTGTTTTTTTTTTCCATGTCAGAAGGTTTATTAGGTTAGCAATGCCTAAAAAAGGCACTATGGAGATTAACAAGCCAATATTTAAGAGCCTAGAGGGGACAGGGGCAGACCATTCCTGGCAAAGTAGTGTGGTCTGTCAGGCATACCCTCCTGTGCTGATAAATATTGCACCCCCTTTGAATGACTCCAAAAAAGTAAGCCAATTATTAAAATCAATTTTTTTATGTTCATATTGTGGGCATTATCCCTGGATAAGGGAGTGTACTTCTCAATGCTGGATTTATACCAGCTTGGGACACTTAGTCCGAGAGTAATCAGTTGTACATGGAGCAGACAAAAACTCCATGCAATATAAATAATTAGGATCATGTCTCCAATCCATCCATCCATGACCCCTTTTTTCCCATTTTTGTACATGAGCTCTGAGTGTCACATCAGCAGTCACCATCGTCTAGAGCTAATGTTCACACCACCATGTGGCTCACACTGCTGGAGTTTTTCTTCCATTCCACACATGCACACACACATTCTTAGTAATGTTTTATTGTATATTCTTATCATGGATGCCAAGATTCACCTCTCAAGGTAAGTTTCTTTGCATCCGTGTCTCAAACATGTAATAAACTGGTTATGATTAGAGAACCAATCATAATCCACTGTATTGCCTTAATGGTAGAAAAAGACAGTCACCTTCTACCAGAATTATGTTAGCACAGAAAACAGCATATAAATAATATGAAAGAAATCCATACTCTTCAACTATTATTTACACAACATAGTCTTTTCTGTTATTGCATATGCAGGGACTTTTGTCCACAAGTGATGCTCATCTCAGGGGTCTTGCTGCCTCCTTCCCCCTTCTGAATTACTTCTCCCAGGGAAATAAAGGGAGACATTAACTATCCACTGTCATGCTTCTCTGGACAGTTTCTCCAGTGCCTGTGATCAACAGTCAGACCTGAATGATAGGTGTTACTGCTATGGATCTGGCATTACGAATAGTTTTGACCTTCAGGGCCAAATTAAAACCTTCTTTTTAACTAAACTTTTAACCACTTTTAAGAGATAATTGTACTACATTTGATGTTTCTTGAACTGATGATTTTTCATAATTATTTGCATTTTACTACATTTGTAATATTTACTGTTCTCTGATTGATGCCTTGTGCCTTGCAAATGCACAAAGGAAATAAAAATGTGCTTGACTGCCTCTGTATGAACCACAAGTAACCTCTACTCTGTTTTATTTTACATCTTTGATTTAATTTGAATGAGACACTTTTTCCTCCTGTGCTAGTATATGAGAAAGGTTTAGTAAATGTAGATAATTATACAGGCTATGAACAAGATTTTTCACCCATCCCCAGTCAAAAATTCTCACATTTTTACATATTGATTTACCATGACTGGATAACTATATAAACTAGACTTTTCATTTTGGTGCCTAATCCTCAGTTCCATATATTTCACTTTTAGGTGTTGTGCCAGTTTGCTTCTGGCAGGCCATCTTGAAAATCAGTCTGCCATTTTGCACAAGCCACCAATTAAAACCTCAGCAACAGCTTCTTAAGTGTACCTTTCTTCCCTGTTTTAACATTTGTTTATTGTTGATTACGTTTGGGTCCTGGATCTGACCTCTGATCCTAGCCAGCGAAGTGAATGACAGCTCCTGAGCTCAAGCTCCTCTCCTCCCATTTCTTCCTGTTACCCATAATCCTCAGATCTTGTTTGCCACGATCATGAATGGATGTGTTCCTGCTGCTCAAGCTCAATTTCTGGCAGAAGTGGAAGAATGGACTGGTGACCATCCGGAACTTCAACTTCTTGCCTTTTTTTCAGGTTATTTCTGTACCTTTTTGTCCCCGCCCCCCGTTTAAAAGCTTTTAGTTGCAATACTGCTTTGTTAAGGTTAGGAATAGATTCCCACCTGTTAGTCTCTTACTGGTGGTAGGATTTTTTTCCCGCCCTTTTCCCACTTTGCTCTTCTTCTCCTCCCTGCTGTGTGAGTGTTTGGTGTGTTAGTGTGTCTGGTTTTTGTGATGGCTGACAAACCATCTGGTTTTAGACCCTGCTCCTCATGTGGTCACAAACTGGCTCCTGCCAACACACAAGAGGAGTGTATCTGCCGTCTAGGAGAGCCCCATTTAGAGATTGAATGTGACATCTGTGCAGGATTTAATCCCAGGGCTCTCCTAGATCATAGAAACAAGTTACTTATAAAAGGTCTGGCTATAGAAGGTCCCCTGGTTTCAGGCTGCCCCTCCAAGGCCACTTCGGATGCCAAAAGGAAGCCCTCTTTCTCACTCCTCTTCTAAACAGCCCAGGCTCTTGGATCCATGTGCTCTGGATCCGAGCTCAGCCTTGGGAGCATCGAGTCTGGGGTCTTTGGCTACCCTGGCCAGATCTGACTCCTCTGAAGTTTGGAGGTCCTCAGATCCGATAGGTTCAAGATTCCCCTCGGCTCCGACAACTTCATCGGATACGTCTGTGGGAAATCTCGCTCACTCAAATCTGTCCGGGGCTTCGGGTTTGCTGGCTCCTTTGGAGCCAGCTGTTATTATTGACTTCCCAGCCAACACCAACTCAAATCTGAGGAGGTCCTCATCTAGGGACTGCAGACACTCTGGTCATTTTTAAGTCTCCTCTCGGTCCACTAGGAGTTTTCTCCCATCTGATATGGGCCAGATGGTGAGGAGCTTTCCCAAAGCTCAAATGGAACTGGGTCTGCTTCTGTCCCCTAGTCACTTGCCAAGGGGCATTTCACCCACCTCTGATCTCCACTCCCCCCACCCAACTGCTGGGAGTTTGGCACACCGGGGTCAGAGTTTGCCTAAGGAGATGCCATTGGTGTTGGGTAGTGCCCCCACTCCCAATACAGCTTGTGTCCCTGGTTGGTTCAGTCCACTTGCCTGCTGGGTAGGCCTTGCCTCAGGCCCAAGATATCCCCAGGGGCCATCAGGGAGCTCCAGTCCAGTGTTTTCTGAGTGTTCCCTTCCCTTGAGGGCCTCTGCCCTGAATAGCTTGGGTCCATGTTGGCACTGTGCTGAGGTCTTCCCTCCCACCCCAGTTGGTCACGGTTGGCGGGGAGGAGGGTAGGGCTTCATCTAGTCTGTCTGCCTTCCAGCCAATCAAGAGGACCATCGCCCGTTGGTCAGCAGCCTCTTCCTCAGTTCTGGATCCTACCTGCCTGGTTCCATTTTAGGTGGTGAGCCTGTATCATCAGTCCAGGGTCATCCCCCCTGGGATAACCTTCAGAAGGGCATAACCCCCATAGGGGTACCTCCTCCTATGAGTCCTCCCCAGAGCCCATAGTAGAGGAGCCTCCTCAGAAGAGGATGTGCAAGAGGAGGCACCTAGACTCCCCTTGATAGTCTCTAACAGAAGACATAGATTTCTAGGAAGGGGATGGGTCCCCCAGACTACCATCAGAGGAGGTGTCCTTTGAGGACATACTTGAGATCCTGAAAGAGTGAGGTGGTAGGTCTTTCCCCACCCTGTCCTCCAAGGAATCCATGATCCTGAAAGCATATGGGACAGGCCCATCTACCTCCTAGGTGTCTCCCCATGTGAACGAGTTACTTCAACTCATTTCCAGCAGGGCATGGAAGGAGCTGGGCACAGTTAAATTGATCCCCAAAAGAGTGGCTAAGTTTCTTAGTCTCCTCAAGAACAAACCATTTTGGAGTAAAGGTGTCCCAGTAGATGCTATTGTGGTTGCCGCAGCCACCAAGAAAGAGCTTGGGGAACAAACCTCTACAGTTAATCCTCCTAACAGGGAGTCTAGGGCAATCGACCAGTTCAGGAAGCATGTGTATGTCTCAGCTAGGTTCGAGCTGAAGACTACAAATTACATGGCATATTTTACACGGCTGCAAAAGGATTTGGTTTCAGAGCTTTTGTCTTCCCTTTCAGAGTTGTTGCCTCTGGAGTGCCTTAAGGTGGTTTCTCTGCAACTCTCCACACTCACTTCCCTAGCTAATGCCTCAGTGAGGTTGATCTGGAATGCTATAGAGGCCATCTCTTGAGTGGCGGGTACAGGCATTGCTATTAGGCATCATGCATGCCTTCACCTTTGCAGGTTTGCAGACAACTTTAAGACATCCTATACTAATGCCTCATTTGATGTATCTACTCTCTTCGGTCCTTCAGTCAAGAACACATTGACCCGCAGTGAGCAGGAGGGTAAGACATTGTCAGTATCAAGTTTTCTACTCCACAACTGTCCTTTTCTAAGACTCAGAGGGTAGTAAAAAGTTATGGTTTCGCAGGACACAGTCTTCCTTCCAGGATGCTCCACAGGAATCCTCTTCTTCTCGCCAAGGAAGGGGATTCAATGGCTGACACCACCCCAGAGGCAGAGGGGGTCCACAGAATCAAGGCTCCAGGGAACCCTTCTCAGAGAAGCCCCCACAGCACTCCTGAAGCACTGCCCTGCCCTGGAGGCAGTCGGGGGTTGTATCACTTTGCACAAGCTGGCTTGGGTGGCTATTACTTCAGAGCAGTGGGTGTTAACATTGTGTCCAGGGGATATGTATACCCTTCAGTCCCCCCCTCCGATCGAAAAGTCTCTCCCGGATGTCCCACCCCACCAAAGGGAGTTGGCTTTCAAGGAGTTGCTAGACCTCCATCAAAAAAGGGCCATTCAGAAGTTTCCAACAGGACAATAGAGATCCGGTAATTACTCTTGCTCCTTTTTAGTGCCCAAAAGAACAGGGGACCTGCATCCCATTCTGGACCTCAACAATCTGAACTTATCGGTCAAAACACTGAAGTACCAGATGGTCACTGTTCAGTCCATTCTTCCACTTCTGTCAAAGGATGACTGGATGTGCTCAATCGATCTCAAGGATGTGTACTCTTACATAAAAATAGACAGGCACTCCAGGAGATTTCTGTGCTTTCAGCTGGGGACCGATCATTATCAGTTCAGAGCCCTGGCCTTTGGTCTCACCTCAGACCCCCGGGTGTTCACCAAATGTATGGCAGTGGTTGCAGCCCATCTCTGGCTGCAGGGGTTTCATGTCTTCCCATATGTGGACGATTGGCTCCTCACGGCTTCCACAAAGCATCTTCTTTCACTACCCACAGACTTTGCTGTAAGCCTTTTTAATGACCTGGGCATTACTGTCAACCTTCCAAAGTCTCACCTTCCTCCATGTCAGAGGCTGGAATTCATAGGAGATCTTCTGGACACAGTGTTGGAGACTGCAGCTCTTTCCCTGCACAGAGTAGGCATGATCCAGAAGCACGTTCTTCTCCTACTGTAGCGGGACAGTGTCCCTACCCATCTCATCCTCCAGGTCCTTGGGTCAATGGCGGAGGCTATTCAGTTGGTTCTCCTCACCAGGCATCACATGCAAGTGCTTCAATGGACCCTGGCAGTACAGTGGTCAGTTCATCTTCACCCTCTGTCCCCACTAATTCTAATCTGTCAGGTCTACAGGCAGTATTTGAGCTGGTGTATCTGGACCAAGGATCTCCTCCTAGGGATACCTTTTTGCCTTCCCAACCCCAAGCCATGGTGACCATGGATGCCTCCCTGTTGGGGTTGGGGGGGACATTTCCAGGGAAGGACGGTCCAAGGCATGTGGTCCCCCTCAGAGAACAAGTTACACATCAGTGTCCTTGAGATGAGAGCGGTCCTACTAATGTTGCAAGCCTTCCAGGACCTTCTTCCTCTCAGGACTGTAGCAATTCAGACACACAACATGGCAGTAGTCTGGTACATCAACAAGCTAGGGGGTCACGATCTTACCCACTGTGCAGAGCGGCCATGAGAGTGTGGGCTGCTTTCTTCTTGCAATGGATATCCCTGGTGATTCCAGCTTGCTAGCAGACAAACTGAGTAGGTCTATCCTGAGTCCCCATGAATGGTCCCTGACAGAGTCAGTGGCAAGTCAGATCTTTGATCTATGGGGATCTCTGTGCTGCTAGCTGTTTGCATCTCCAGTCAGTCACAAATGCAGCAAATACTTTGCCTTGATCCCCCCACCAGGGGAGTCACCCAGGTATGCTCTGATTCATGATTGGCTGCCAGGACTCCTGTATGCCTATACCCCAACGCCCGTCATTCCGAAAGTTCTACAGAAAGCCCATCGCCTGAAGGCTCACCTCATACTCATTGCCCCCATTTGAACTCGTCAGTTGTAGTTCTCCCTCCTCTGGTCTCATCTGAAATATCCACCCTGGATATTGGATCCAGTCCAGGATCTCATCTCCCACCCATGGGGACTTCCCCCTCCCGACTTGACATCCCTGCAGCTGACAGCTTGGTACCTCCACTTCCAATGATCATCAGCCAGACCAAATTGCCCTACCCAGTGAAGAATATTATTTTGGCATCTCAGAAGCCTTCCACTAAAAAGGTTTATTCCAGCAAATGGAAGAGGTTCTCTCTTTGGGCTCCTTAGAGAGACATAGACCCCTTTTCTGCTCCGGTTCTGGATGTCTTGTCTTTCCTTTCTTCTCTGTTTCAGCAAGGGGCAAGCTTCTCGATAATTAAGCTGCAGTTGGCAGCTATTTCTAACTTCCACTTAAACGATAGTTCCATGTTTTCTTCTTGGCTCTGCAAGGCCTTTCTCAATGGGGTGTTCTTGCTTAGGCTGCCCTTCAAAGATCCATCTCCTCCTCGGGAACACCTTGATGCTGCAGTCCCTGACACGACCTCTTTTTGAACCTGTTGCAAAGTGTGATATTAAGTTTCTGTCTTGGAAGATGGCCTTTTTGGTGGCAATTACCTCCGCCAAGAGGGTTTCTGAATTACAAGCTTGTTGCATAAAGCCTCCCTTCATGGTTTTTCATAAGAATAGGGTTTCTCTTATAACCAATCCTTCCTTTATTCCAAAAGTGGTTTCAGAAACCAACCTAAATCAGTATATCTAGCTCCCTGTCTTTTTCCCAACTTCTCAAGCAAAGGGGAGTATCAGCTACATTGTCAGGATGTCCATAGGCAGTTACATTTCTTGTTAAAGAGGACTGAGGATTTTCAAAAGTTGGATCAGCTTTTTATAGCATTTTCCCAGGCAAGAAGAGGGAGGGCTATTTCCAAAGTGTTGATTTCTCACTGGATAGCTTCTTGCATAGTTCACATTTACAAGAGCAATCCCAGGGATCTTCCCAGACCTATTAAAGCTCATTCTGCAAGGTCAGTGGCTATGTCTTTGGCGTTCTGGGCCAGGACATCCTTAGATGACATTTGTGCTGCTGCCACTTGGTCAAGCCCCCATACCTTTGTAACATACTACAGATTGGATTTGGTATCCAGGGGTAGAGCCTTGTTTGGTTCTTCTGTGCTCTGGCATGTCCTTCCTTGAGACCTCACAGGATTTTAGGTAGCTGGGGACTGTGACCCATCCATGATCAATAATGACATGGATAGCATAAGATAAAGAGTTATGTACTTACCATACCTTGGAATCTGTGCTAGCCAGTATCATTATTCATCACATTCCCTCCCTCCCTCCCTCCACCCCCTCCTTCTGGTAACCAGGGGATACTTGGAGTAATGGCATGTTTGGTTCTGCTGTTCCTGAGTGCAGACAATGAGCCTTCTGGAATAGTTATCTAGCATACTCGATCTGAGGATTATGGGTAACAGGAAGTAAGGGGTGGGGAGGAGCTCAAACTCAGGAGCTGTTGCTCACTTTGCCGGCTCAGATCTGAGGTCAGATCCAGGACCCATACGTGTTGAATAATGACACTGGATAGCACAGATTCCAAGTTATGATAAGCACATATCTCTTTTTAATGTGTATGGTAGTTATAATGATATGAAATACATTCTTTTCAGAATGTTAATGCTACTAGGAAAGTAGTCAGAATGATAAAATTGTGACATGGTCATATTTTGTTTGAGTACTTTGATACCCACACTATTTTCCATTTAAAAATGCCTCTTGGAGTTTTAGTTAAAGACCATCTAATCCCATTTAGAATGTTTAAAATTAAATTTAAGAGTCCAGTACTGAATTCATTGGAAGAAATACTCTATATTCATGTCAGACAATAGACAAACAATTGAAACCCATGCCAGTGAAGACACTACATCAGACTAATAGAAATAAGTGGCAAATGACACTCTCATAGAAAAGTAAAAAAAAAAAAATTACTGAATGTTTTTTGCAGGAGGCAAGTATCAATGTGCTCCTTATTTAAATATCTTAAATCTATGGTCTTATAACCACGGAGACTTAAGAAGCTGTTTGCTGACATTTTAGTAAGTGTCTTGTACAACACAGCAGACTGAAAATTCATCCTTCTCCCTTCCTGCAGCAAGACACCCCTTATGGAAGAGGATTCACATTGCAAAAGATTTTCAGATGCTACCACCATTATAACAAAAACCCTACAAACTTACCTGAGAACTATAAAATAGATACACTGGATGAAAGTTCTTATGAAAAAAATTAAATTCTGCTAAAATGACAAACATATATTTGTTCCAGCATAAGTTCCTTCAATAAAATTGCCATAAACAAGCTAACTTGATCCCATGTCTTGCATGTGCTTCTAGTGACCTGGGTTTAGCAATGAGCTTTTTAAGTGTAGGACAAGCTCAAAACTAAGTGTTATAAAAGATAGGTTCCTTTTTTTAGGAAGATATATCAACATGCTGTTTCTTAACAGCTAAGTAGTTAATCAAAAGCACAAGCTTATAGGAACATAAGAGGAAGCTTAGCTCAACAGCAGAACAACTCAACTACATAGTTTCCATCCCTGAACTAGGGCAAACACTGAAGAAAAAAAATATTAATAATGCATCAGCATAGTTTGCCACATACAGATTCCACTTCTCGAAGTATCTGTCACCTTCCACATGACGTATTTGGAAAAAAAACAAATTTCCCTTGAAAAGGCAGGAATGGATAATAGTAACAACTCTTTTGTTAAATGATCTCATTGGTCAAAAAATAAAAAATCATATTTTGTTCATGTACTGCAATGTTCTGTATCATAATAATATCCAACAGCACTAGTCATTATTACTAATTTTTAACTTGTTTTAACTAAAATGACTTGATAGGACATGCATTCTAATGAAATTTTACATCTAATGTCAATTTTCATTATGTCTTCAACTGGTTGGTTCAGATCCGATCCCTTGGATCCAACCCGGCCATTGCTAAAGCTTGTGGCAACCTAGAACTCTAGAGCTTCTCCTTTACCCACAATGCACCAGCTCCAATTACCTCAGATCTCATTTGCCGCTTCCAGCGAAAGATGATTCTTGGTTCTCTCAAGCTTGGGTTATGGTAAGTGCTTTAAAGCTCTATTTTTCTTCTAAATATTTTATCAAAGTTTGTTAATGTGTTAGCCTTTTACTCCCTTGCCCTTTATGTTACCTTCCAGTAGTTTTTGATAATATAGTTAGTATTGTTTTTATCTTGTCCACTTTCTTATCTGTGTGGTAATCCTTGTTACTATCGTTAGTAACTTATCTTGTCCACTTTCTTACCTGTGTGGTAATCCTTGTTACTATCGTTAGTAACTCATCTTCTTTTCTACATTACTGTAGTCTTTTTGTACCATTGTTGGCATTTCTTCTCTTTCCCTTTTTCTTAAAAATAAAAATTATAAATCTTTCTTCTATCTAAGACCTAGATTGGTTGTTACTGTTTTTTTGGCCTGTCATTGGTGGTCTTGTTTAAAGTTAAGATCGTGTCTGAGAAAGGGACTGCTGGGTGTAAGAAGTGTTCTAAATGCGGCCATAAAATTCCTTTTGCAGGTGTGCATAGTTTATGCATTTATTGCTTAGGGCTTCTGCATCTGCACGAAGACTGTTCTATTTGCTATGCTTTTAATCCCTGTGCCTTTGTAGAACATAAAAATAAATTGATATTAAAGAGATTACTTCCCTCTTCTTTTGGAGAGGCCATTTCTGGAGACAAGTTTCCCAAATCAAAAGAAAAAGTCACAGCAGCATCTCTGAAGGCTTCTTTGTCTTCATTGGCTTTGGCGTTATCTCAAAAAAGGAAAAAGACAAACCCGCCTTCAACCTCAGATCCGAGAACATTAAAATTATCAGATCCGAACCTCTTAGATCCAGAGAAGCAAAAAATAACTGATCCAACTTATTCGGATCAGATGCAATCCTCCTCTAATCAGAATTTAGCCAGTCCAGCTAAACCTGTCTCTTTACCTAGGATGAGGTATTTGCCCTCTTTGGATCCGGTACCCTCTCAGGTACCCTCCCCTTTTTTTTAGAAAGGCCAAAATCCCCTTCAGTCCTGTCGAATCATGCTTCCAGAAATCTTACTGAAGAAGACGTGGAAAGAGTGGTAAGAAAAATTCTCTAGGTACAGGGACAGATGGGTGCCACTTCAGCTCTTACCCTTGTGTGTCAGGAGGTCTTTTCCAGAACTACATCCCCATTGCAATTTCCTCCTCTGACTTTCTCAGTGGTTTTGGAATCCTTAGATCCTAGCCACTCATCTGTCTACCTCAGATCCAATGATCTGTGTACCCTGAGATCCAAAGTTCACTCTGACCGCTCTGACCTTTTTGGACTCAGAGAGCTCTAGAAGCCAAAGTTTCCATGTTGGTACCAAGGCTTTGCGGGTGACTCCAAGGTTTTCAAAGCCATCCCTAAGCTTTGGGGCATTGGATAGCTCAACTCCAGCTTCCACTATGAGGTTGATGTACTCAGAGTGAGGCAGGGGGACAGAGATCCAGAACCTTGCCTTCTTGGATCCAGGGCCTTCCCCTTCTCCAGTGCAATCTGCCTTTGAAGTGATGAGAGTCTTCTCTGCTTTGACAGAAGAGATGGATCTACCCCCATCAGATGCTAGATCACTAACCCTGATGTCCCAGCATTCAGAGTCTCACCAGGTCTTTTCACATGGACAGTCAGTACCAAGACCCTAGGCTTCCCCACAGGGAAATTTGATTTCTTCTTCTGATACCTGCCCAGAACATCCTACTGAAGAGGTCCCTAAGAAGAAGACCTGCAAGAGGAAGCATTTAGACTCACCAGAGGAGTCCGTCACTGAAGATACAGATTTCAATGAAAGCGAAGGGTTCCCAAAGTCACCTCCTGAAGCTTTCTCCTTTGGAGATGCCCTAGAAATCCTTAGACAGGTGGCTGGATGCCTAGCAACCCGACACCTGAGGAATCTGTTCTCCTGAAGGCATACCTCTCAACCTGGAAACATCAAAAATCTGGACAAGGCTCATGAAAAATAGGTACAAATCTGTATGCTGATTAACATAAAATGTCCATATAGCTATGTAACCCTGCCCACTCTAGTGGAATTGTGGGATACAAATGTTGAAACACAAACTGAAGAACAGACAACCAAAATATGGCACCAGAGTCCCCCTGCAGCCATTCTAATGTCCCATTACCTGGCTATTTCACCCCATTTGCCATAAACAGTAATGTGTGCATACTGCTTTACTTCTATAGTGATTATTTGGATTTTATTTTTACATTTTATAGCACAATGCACAAATACTAATAGACATCTGCTAAACAAAGCAATTCTGTCTCACAATAAAAATTAATTAAATTAAAACTTCTCTGCCCTTGAAACTCACATTCATTATAACAGCATTGAAACCTACACCACATCCAAAGAAAATGCATCTGGCCAGTGGCGGATAAAGATTAACTTTAGGCTGTTTTCAAATCATAGGCCCCTTGCACACAAAACAAGAAACACACGTGTTCTTTGATACACCTTCTTGACTTTATTAAATTATATTTCTTGTATAATACAGCACACTTGTTAGATTTAGAGCGCATTTTAAATTCACAATTTGAACATTTTTCCAGTAGAGAATGAAACAAAATGCATGAATAAATAATGAAAAAACTGCCCAATTTAGAACATTTCTATCATAAAAGTCTACTTCCACACTCTCTCTCTCTCTCTCTCTATATATATATATGTATATAGATATATATGTATGTATATGTATGTGTGTGTGTGTGTGTGTGTGTGTGTGTATGTGTGTGTGTGTGTGTGTGTGTGTGTGAGCACATGTATCATACCTCTCAACTTCTTTACTCAATAATTTTGACAAGGCCAAGAATAAATAGCAGGCTAAAGGACCAAAATCAGACCAATTGGTAAATATTACTCTAATTCACTTTTTAAAAACTTATAAAACAACAGAAACGGCTGGTTCTATATCAACATGCATTTTCTTAACAAATAGTGTGAAACTCATCCTCAGTGATTTACAAGATAATTAAAAAATTGCAAGAGTTTACATTCCACTGCAACATGTAATATGTATCATTCAAACATCAAGGCAGCAAAAATCATATCTAGCACCTTGCTTATTTTGTACCACCCAAGTAATTCATGTGATCTGATTACCAGTACATTCCTCATTCTTTAGGGTGTTGTATAATGTACAGTATGCACAGAATGTTATAGGATTTGCAAAAACAAAATGTACAGACAGAGGCATTTTAAATTGCAAAGAAACAGTTTTTTGAAACCCATTAAGTATTGAGCATCATATTATTTATAAACCACAAAAGCCTTACAGAAGTCAAAAGTGTGGAACCTGAGTACTGGGTCAGCAGCCCTTCAGCATTTCATTAATTAAAATGGCCACATTACCTGCCTAGTCTTCATATGCATGCTTTCACATTCCAGGCATTCCTGGCAAAGAGGGAGGATCTGTTAATCATTTCATCATAGGCAGACACATGCTGGACTCCCTTGGAATTACACCAGTTGACTAGATATCTGCTGAACACAATTATTTTATCTATGAAATTACTCATCGTCCCTGGTGAGGATATAGTACTACTGTGTGGGAGAGGAGAAGGGATTTTACATAAATATAGAAATGGTCTAATACATGGCATCTTATTTATTTAGCATTTGTTGACCCGGTGGGTTACATTGTTGTACATATAGCATAGCAGTGAATTTTCGTGTAGCAACAGATACATTTTTAATTTTCAGGCAGATACACATCATTACTCACAGAGAAAAGTAGCTTGCATTTAATTTCTAAATAAATATTCCAGCCGCTGCAGATACACAATGACACACACACACACACACACACACACACACACACACACACACACATACACACACAAGCTCTCTCCATAAATGTGAAGTGTTCTTCAAACCTTACTTGAGCCATTAAGCTAAACATGAAGTGTTCTTCATACCTCACTTGAGCCATTAAGCTCTCACATTCACGGCCAAACAAGATTCCACTTTCTCTCGCATAGTGTATATATATCCATAAAACCCTTCTCTTCCCACTCGCATTTGGAAGAACTAACTGGTGATTTGATTTATATACTCCATAACTGTCTAAATATCCTGCTCGCATTTGCGGACAACTGGAAATGATGTGAGCTCCCTCAGCTCAATTCCAACTGGCTGGTAGCCCTGACGGCACTGATGTCATCTCGCACGTGATGATGTCAGTGCCAACAGCGTAAAAATTGAAATTAAGAGGGAAATAAATCAGAAACGAAGGGGTGCCACTTGGGAATCATGACACCCCTTCATTTGGACCCAAAAACTCGGTAAAAACCAAGTAAATCGGTCTGGTTTAGAAATATGCCTGGAGGCCTTTGGTACTGGATCCTCTACCTCCTGGGTAACTCCGCCTGCTGACAAGTTAATCAATGTGATCTCATTGTGAGTGTGGAAAGATGCAGACACCATAGAACCCATTCCTTGGAGACCAGACAAGATAATAGCACCACCTGTAGACAAGCAGTTCTTCCCAGTTGATGCCATGGTCATTCCAGCAGCCATCAAGAAGGAAATACCCAATGAAAGTTCCACTGTCCATCCTTGCAGCAGGGAGTCCCTGGCGATGGATAGATTTGGGAAGTGTGTATACACCTTATCCACTTTGTGCTGATGTCTCTCAACTACTTGCCACATTTTACAAGAGTACAGTGGGATTTGACTAAAGAGTTATCAAATACCCTCTTGGGTGCTGTTTCTGAGCAAGTTCAGGCCTGTGCAACTTCCCAGCTGACTACTCTTCAGTCCATATCCAATTCATCCATGAGGTTGATCTCAAACACAGCAGAAGGGACCTCAAGGGCAGCAGGTTCAGGCATTTCCATAAGGAGACATGCGTGGATACACTTTGTGAATTTGTGGAACCTTTCAAGTCCTCTTTCATCAATGTCCTCTTTGATGGAACATCCTTATTTGGCCCCAAGGTAAAGAACACTCTATCCAGCTGTGAGAAGGATGGGAAGACCCTGTCTGCCCTGGAAGTGCATTTTTTGACCCCTCTATGAACCTTTTTCAGGAATCAGAGAGATGATTGGAAAATGTGGTTCAAAAAGTCTCAGGGTCCTTTCCAGGACACACATGGAGGATGTTCCCCAGGGGCAGAGGAGGGAACTCTAATGAGAGTAGCCACCCACGCAGCAAAGGTGGCCTGTAGAGTCAAGGTTCCAGAGACAAGTTCTTTGACAAACACTACCAGCGCTCCTGAAAGGAGGCCCGATTGACCACCTCTGGAGGCAGATGAGGGACGATTATCCCTGCACCAGAAAGCCTGGCTAGATATAACAAAAGATACTTGGGTGCAGAGGATTATTTCCAGAGGATATATAATACCCTTTTCCCTTCCACCTCTTCTCTCAAGAAAAATACCTGATCTTCCACCCAGTCAGAGGGAACAAAGAGCAATTCAAATACAAAAGCTGCTAGAAAAAAGAGTCATCCAAGAGGTCCCACCAGACCAGATAGAATCCGGAACTTACTCAACATTCTTCTTAGTGCCAAAGAAGACAGGGGACTCGAGACCAGTTCTGACTCTCACCAAACTAAACAAGACCATTCAAAGTACCAAGTTATGGATGGTCAAGGTTCAGTCCATTCTCCCTTTTTTGGGAAAGGATGGCTGGATGTACTCAATAGACTTTCAGGATGCATCCTATCATATAAACATGAGCAGATGATCCAGGAGATATTTATACTTCCAGCTGGGAGCCAGTCGTTACCAATTCAGAGTACTGCCCTTTGGACTTACCACAGCCCCCAGGATGTTTGCCAAATGCATGCCAGTAATAGCAGCTCATCTCAGACTGCAGGGATTCTGAGTGTTTCCATACTTAGACAACTGGCTAATATCCACTCCGACCAGACATCAACTCATATTGGCAAAGGACCAGGTTCTCCAGATTTGTTCTCTTCTGAGGATAATTATAAACTATGAGAAATCTCATCTACAACCTACCTGGAGCCTAGAGTTTATAAGAGCAATTTTCAATACAAAAAATAAAATTGCATCCGGGCCACTATTGAGAGTCCAAACAATAAAGTCACAAGTGAAAAAGGTAATCTGCAATGCCACGATTTTGGCCCATCTGGTCCTTCAAGCCCTGTGATCAATTGCGGCAGCAATAACATTAGTACTGCAAGCCAGATTTTACATGAGAAAAATTCAATGGATGCTAGCCACACAATGGTCAGTTCTTTATCAGTCTATGTCATACTAGATAAGAACCACTTACACATGAAAGAGACATCTGGAATGATGGATTCATTCAGGTCAAATTCTTTTAGACTATCCATTCACCCCCCCAGCCCAAAGCCATAGTGACCATGGACACTTCCCAATTAGGATGGGGAGGGGCATTATCTGGGGAAGACAGTCCAGGACACCTGGTCTCCACAAGGAGGCCAAATTGCATATAAATGTCATGGAGATGAGAGCAGTGCTGTTAGTATTGCAAGCATTCCAAAGGAACCATTGTGATACAAACCAACAGCATGTTAGTGGTTTGGTACATCAACAAACAAGGAGGAACCAAATCCTACCCATCATGTCGAGAAGCTCTCAAAGTGTGGTAGTGGGTGATCTCTTTCAACTGCTTTCTCTTAGCAACACTCATTCTGGGGAAATCCAATGTGATAACAGACAAATTGAACAGGTGCATTCTTCTACCCCATGAATGGTCCCTCAACAAGAAAATTGCAGACAAGATCTTCTGTCAATCGGGCCAGCCTTGCTGTGATCATTTATTCATTTCCCTCCTGAACAACAAGTGCAGCAGCTACTATGCCCAAGGGGAGGAATCTCTGAGGGATGCTCTACTTCACGATTGGCCTCATGGACTCCTGTACTTGTATCTGCCCATTCCTTTAATTCCCAAATTCCTTCAGAAAGCTTCTAGGTTGAATAGCAAAGTCATCCCCATTGCTTCATATTGGCCTTGGCAGATTTGGTTTCCCTTTCTTTGGCCTCAGCTGATTCAATCACCTTGGTTTCTGGATTCAACTCCGGACCTTCTTTTTCACTTGAGAGACAAGCTACACCAGATTTGGCAAACCTCTCCAGTTCCATTGATAGCCAGACAATCAATGCTGTCTTCTCCTGTCCATCATATTTTGATGTCTTCCCATAAACCTTCCACCAGGAAACTATACTCCAGCAAATGGAAAAGGTTTGTTTTTGGGGGGCTCAAAAACATAACATTGAACCTTTTACAGCTCCCATGCATAATATATTGGATTTTTTATTCCATCTCTTTGATGAAGGAAATAGTTCTTCTACAGTTAGAGTCCAATTAGCAGCAATATCAGATTTCTATGTTGGGCTAAATGGCTCATTGGTAGCATCTCATAAGTTAATGCATTTTTAAGAGGCATTCTACTGTTAAGGCCTCCTTTTAAAGATCCTACTCCTCCTTGGAACCTAAATTTAGTCCTGCAGTACTTTACTCAACCCCCATTTGAACCTGCAGCTATCTGTGATCTTAAATTTCTTTCATGGAAGACAATTTTCTTAGTAGCCATTACTTTGGCCAGAAGAATTTCTGAGATCCAAGCATTATCCTCAAAATCTCCATATTTGATTTTTCATAGGGACTGGGTGACTTACATAGCAATGCATCTTTCCTTCCAAAGATGGTGTCAGAATCCAATATTAATCAGTCTATTAATTTGCCTGTTTTCTTTCCCAAATTTTCTAACAAAGGTGAATATGCACTACACTTATTGGATGTTCACAGGCAGCTGTGTGTTTGCTTACATAGGATTAAGAACATCAGAAAATCAGATCAACTGTATGTTTAATTTACAGAACCCACACTGCGTAAAATAGTTACCAAAGTTACACTATCTAAATGGATAACAAATTGCATTGTCTTTATGCATAACAAATTGGGCATCACTCTGACGAAAACGATTCATGCTCATTATACTAGATCATGGCAACTTCCTCAGTATTTCAATCCAGAATGTCCATGGATGATATTTGTGCAACAGCTACTTGGGCTACTCCCTATATCTATTACTCATTACAAATTAGATCTGGTCTCCAGAAGATAGGCATCTTTTGGTTATGTGGTGCTCAGGAATATTCTTCCTAGAGTCCGTCCAGGATTTTAGGTATCTGGGGACTGTCTCTCAAAGGCTGAGGATAGAATGAAAATTGACAACGTCAGATAAAGAAGTTATGTACTCACCATAACATTCCATCTATCATGTCCATTTTTATTCTTCCTCAACCCCCCCCCCCCCACCAACCTACATCCTTAAAACTTCTGGAAGAATAAGTATTTACAGGGCAAGTGTGTCCTAACCATTTATGTATATAACTCCAGACAGCCTTCTCCATTATCATTTCTGTCTTTACCTTTCACTAAGGCAGCAAACACGGTCTGAGGTATTTGGGGTTGGTGCATTGTGGGTAAGGGAGAAGCTCGAGAGTTCTAGGTTGCCATGAGCTTTAGCAATGGCTGAGTCAGATCCGAGCCCATCAGTTGAGGAAGAATGAAAATGGACAACACAGATGGAACTTTATGGTGAGTACATAACTTATTTTTTTGGTTGTTTGCATTCTCTTTCTCATAGTGCACTCTCTATCCCTAAAAGTTGAAATTATAATGTGCTACCCTCCTCTTTAGGGTCTTCTTTCCATCCACGTACAGTAGAATTGCTTAGAACTACTATGTGCTTTCACAATCTCTGGTCATAGTGTCACTGTTTCCTAGTGAATAATGCGGTTGCATTCTGAACCTTTTCCACAAAAAATCTTAATTTAATGGACCATGTAATGACTGAGCCAGAGTCAAATTCCCAAAGAAAGTAGAATGAGGTTTCATGCAACACAGCATAGTGTACACTTAAAAAAAAGAAATAGTACTGAAATGTCAACAAATACAAGAAGCAACTAACTTTTGCTTTACATTTATGTGGCAATGTAAGAATTATCCTACAGAGAAGGCAATATAGCAGAGATTACATGGTGTATCATGTACATCCTAACTTGCGAAATAATATTAATATCAGTATTTGTTCAGCTGTATTTTACAGAACAAGGTTGGTCTAATTTATTGTAGATGAGAAATAATTCTGGCCTGGGTGGTTTTATGTTATTAGAGTGAGAACAGAGGTTCATTTGGTCACTAGACTTTAATAATCTGGGGCCTTTAATTTGATCATAGGGCAGTTAGATTGTAGCTGAAGTCCTGTTGTCATGTTTACGTATTATCACACGAAAATCTGACACACTTGAGTTGTAGTTAAGCATTTGTTGAAAGGCAGAGCTCAGGGATGTTTTAGCAATAAAGAGTGTGATTTGATAAAAAAAAACGCAAGACTTTACATTAATCTGAATGGGAGTTCTTCTGTAATCTTGGACATGAAACAGCCCCTTATAAAATGTCATTCAGCTTATCTTACATCGTTTTTTGAGATAATTCAGACTAAAGATATTAAACAGAATCAACATACATTGGTGTGTTAGTTCAGTAATATAAAAAAAACATTAAGAAGTTGAAAGACTTTTATCTTAACAAGCAGTGATGCATGAAGTCATTAGTAATTGTTTTTCCTTCAAAGAGTTTTAAACAAATGACAGAAGGTAAAGTTTATATGTCAAGCTCTAAAACTTCTCTGGAAAAAATAACTATTTCTGACCATAACCACAACCACATTTTCCTTTTTTTTAATTAAACAGGCCTTTGTCTCATGCCCGAGTTGCTCTGACATCCATTTTGAGAAATACTTTTCAGAGTACTTAACATATGGACTGTTCAACATTTAGAAAGGCTTATAGTTTGTTTTAAGATATCATTATCCCAGGAGTACAACTGTGGCATTGAATTGTTTAAAACAGATCAGGCTTGTTTTGTTGTGCAGTCAATAATTATGTGTATATCTTTTCAGCTGGGAATAAAACTAACTCGAAATAAATGTTCAAAATAAGAACTCCTATTGTTTGGGATTTATAAGTGAACCAGCAGAAATGGTCTGATTCTGGCATACAGCCAGGCCAAATTGGTAGTACTGGCAGACTGCTTCTATCGTAAATGTAAATGCAGAGTTACTGCAACCGCAAGAAATAATAGTTGTGTAACATTATGTTTATGAGGAAAATTGTGCACTGTAAATACCACTCTCAGCACTGTCAACAACTATTCTGCATTTTTGAGTACAGTTTCTTCACAGGAAGAAGCCTTGTCTTCCTGCTCCTGTCAAGGAAACATGATCTGCACATGACAAATTTATACTGGGCAGTGATCGCAGAACTGCAGGAACTGTTATTACATTTAGACTCACACTGCTAAGGGACTTCACTGCCTAACAGGGCAACTCTAAAAACACAGTGGCTCAAGATTAACTTGAACTAGCTTCCCTTTGCTATTTCTTTGAAACTGGGTCTCTTGGTTCAACATCAGTTTTGTGGACTAGCAGTGTAAAACAATAGCAGTAAGGCTCAGCACTTAAAACACCTAATCTCAGTACATGTACTGTAGAGCAGGAGAGATGGTATTGTTTTGTTCTATGATTAGTGCAAGCAACTGACTGGACACTACGAATAATCTGTGTAGCACAACTGATGCAAAAACATAATGCTGTAACACTATAATAAATTAAGCAGTGCTTGATTTACATAATAATTACTGTATCATCATGATCTGAACACTGTTTTAGTAGGGCATAACATACACCAGTTTCAAAATATATTTTACTGTCTGAATCTTAAACTTATGAAGAACACAAAATGTACACAGGCACCAACATTGAATTCCATTTAAACCTCCTCTTTCATATTGTTTAGCTATTGTAACCTTGCAAATCAAATAAATGAAATTCTTGTCCCTGTTGTGGCAGCATCTAGTTGCCTTAGTACTGTGGTACTATTGGGGTATGGCAAGACTGGGAAGAAACATGACTGTCCAGTGTAACTCAAAACTCTGGAACTATTTATCCACCTCTAGGTATTATGGTAACACTACCAAGAACTAACCCTATGAAGGGTATATAATGTGTAATCCCTCCTTCAGCACATCTCAAACTTGTGTAGAGAATATATTATATTTATCAACCTTTTTAATCTCTCTGTATTGTACCTGTGTTCCAGAGCCCTCTGCTTTGTGTGGCCTCCTGTAACCTGTTCCATTGAACCCCATAGACATTGTCATCTGTCTCATCTGATGCCCTCCCATGCAGATGTGGTGATTTCTCCAATGTGGGAATAACCTGTATATCCTAAGTATTAATGTGTATTTATCAAGAATTTTGTCAGGAAATGTGGTATAATGTGTGGCTTTGGACACCAGATCTTTTCTCTCAGACAATGAACCTTCTGCTTCATTACTTCCAAGCATCATGATATATGCTCTTAAATAGGTACGCATACCGACGGGCATTCTGTTTTGTTGGGAGCTTAACAGATGTGTCACCCTCTGTCCTTCAACACAGTTAGTCAAACAATGAATTTACTTCTCTTTCTTACCAGTGGAGATGGCATGTATCTTGTTGGATAGCCTCTCCAGTTCATTATGCCAGTCTTAGACATGCATTATTCAAAAAAATAAATATATATATATATTTATATATATATATATATAGAGAGAGAGAGAGAGAGAATGGAATAATTGTTGAGAAACCATCATAAGATCCAGTGAGTTAAGAAAACAAATGCTAATGCACATATGTGTTACACTGAGGTATATATTCTGCTTTGGTAATCATTAGAACCACTAGTTAAACTGTGCATATCAATTGAAACTAGGGTCCTACAAAATTCATCCCAGGCTGCACATTACAGCTCATGTGAAGTGAATTAAGTGAACTAATAGTTTGATGTAAGCCTACCTTGTGCAGTTAACAGGAGAATTTAATAACTGAAAGATGCCTCCTAAAGAAGATTAAAACTTACAGAGATAAATAAATTCTGTTCAGTCCTTACTTTTATTTGGTACAGGTGTGACAGGTTTCTCAGAATCAGTTTTCCATTGAAAGGTGCTGAATGAATAACATAATTAGCAAGTTCAGACATAAAATATAAATGAAATTCCGTTGTAGATTCATAAATGTTTCAAGGCCACTGATTTCCGTGGTCATTCACTATTTCTCAGTATCCTCCCTCGGACTGCACCTCCTTTTCTCAGGAGAGCCAAATAGTCAATCCAGTAGTAAATTTGTGGATACCCATCCAGTCATCATGTTTCTGTGAGTTCACTACATAATATGTATGGGATGTTTATTCCAGAGGTTTGGAATGCACTGCAATATAAACCTGTTCATCCAACATATTTTACTTATCTGCTGGTGATGATTTAGGTCCCTGCTTCTAATATTAGTGGAGATACTGGACTTGTGGAGAAACAGAATGTTCAGAACAATTGGGTATCTAATGGCACAACACTGATGGAGGAATGTAGCTTCCATTTTTTGGTAGCTCAGGGACTTTAAGTCTGCGATCTTTTTGGATAGGCATCTTTGGGGCCTTTGTAATTGTGTGATGTGTTTAGTGTGATTGCATCCCAAAAAGGGCATTTTACTCTGTAACTGGCCTTATCGATGCTGAATATAAGAGAGTGATTACCTCTGTAAACCCTGACGATATTCCTTAGACATTTAGCAGGACTGGGTTATGTTCAAGAGCAATTCAGAATAATTGAACATTGAGGGTGAGAAACCCTACTTTGGATTTAAGACAGAGCACAACTTGAAGTTTTGGTTAGAACACCCTTAAGTGCAGCAATACAATGGGAGGAGAACATATAAATGTGGAGTATGTAAATATTGTAGTTTCATCTTAGAAGGTAAGGAAGTTATTGTGGGCCAACCTCCACAATTGTCAAACTTGTCAACGGCAACTGTGGTAGTAGAGGTTTAGTCTATATAGCTGTTTGTTTAGACTATTTGTATTACTGCGTAGGGAAAACAGAAAGATGTTTTCGTAAATGGATATATGAACATATTTATGGGATTCAACACAATAATTTTAACAATGCCCTTTACAAGCATAGTGTTAGTTGTTACTCCTGCACACGATTTTGATTTGGGATTGTAGAGATAGTCAAAAAGAATCCTACAGGTGGGTTCTGGGAGAATGACCTGGCCTTAAAAGAGCTGTATTCACAGCTTAGGTTAAATGCTGCCACACTGCCTGGGTTAAATGAATCTGTAAACCTCATGCCAGTACTAAGGAAAAGAGCTTTAGAGATTTAGACATTGAATGGATATATTTACAATCTCGGTTGACTTTATTTTTGGAATGATTTTCAAATCATATACAACTAGTGAGAAAATAAATATGTATTGCGATTTTAGTGTAAGATTTATCAATTTATTTTTGTACTATTTTATTTAAGATTGTAATTATTATTTTGCTACAGTATTAATAATGAGGGACTAGTATGGATCTTATTGTTGGCTATGAATAGTCATGTGATTGTTTTTAATTTATAGAATGAGGAAAGTGAAGAGTTTCACAGTTCTGATGAAGTCCTTGACATATAGGGACAAAAGCGCTTAACCTGTTTAAATAAAGAAGTGTGTTTTAAGATTTGGCTGGACGCATTTTTTAGAACTATTGTACAATGTGAGCTTTATCGGTTTTGTAGTGTATTTTGGTTTTACGGTTAACACTGCTGAGGTTATTTAACAGGACTAAAAAAAAAGGATTTCCAGGCAACCATTGTCACACGATGGTCAAAAGAGAAGGCCTATCAACCCAAGCCCCGAGGCCCCTAACTATATTTTTATTTTGTAGTGGTGTGTTGTTTATACAGTGTGATGGGAGTTGTTTATCAAAAGTGATAATACCACACTTTTTGGTGCTTAGTTTGAGCACACTTTTAATACACCAAGAATTTACTGTGGAGAGTTCATTCTGGAGGTTTTGAGTGTCATGGGGTAATATAATAACAACCTCCAGTTTGCAGTTGTCTGCAAACTTTGTTAGTCAAATGTTTTGGCTTTTTTTCTGGGAGATCTGAGAAATAAATACTAAAAAGGGGAGGTGCCAGCACTGAACCCCAAGTGACACCATGGTTCACGTTCATTAAGATGAGGCACCTGCAGTTCACACTATATAGGCTCTATCTATCGACCAGTGTACTGCTCATTGTGACACCCGCACCCTGGCCCAGCAATCAAGGATCCTCAATCCTCACCACTAACACCAGAGAGGGCATCTCATATGAGAGGAAAGGATAATAAACACACACAGCAAAGTGCAATTTCCCTTAAGAGCACACAAAGATCATAGTCAGTCCAGGGCTGGTCACTCTCTTCCTCCCCAGGTCCCCAATAAGACTCCCCACTGGCACAACTATAGGGTCCAGATCTCAGCCTAGCTGGGCAAGCTAAAATCTCCAGCACCCTCTCTGTCCAACCAGTGTTTCATGTCCCTGCCCAAGTAGCTGACACACACACACACACACACACACACACACACACACACACACACACACACACACACACACACACACACTTGCACTTTGAGATAAGAGTTTATACAACCACACAAACACTCCTGGGGAAGGCTGGAACAGGTTCTACAGTTGTGCCCCTTTTACCCAGACTATACGGTAGTACCACTTGCCACCAGCCAGCTAATATTTATCAGCTACTCAAAGGCCCTTAAAGGGTATCCAATTATTGCTGTTTAATATTATTATCCAATTGGTAGTATAACCACGGCTAAAGCTATTAGAGTGGCTTTGTACAATTTTACCAAAGGCATACAAGTACTCTTGAGAGCTTAAATTATCTCTACACAAACCAGCCACAGTTAAAAGGTTTTAAAATATTTAATAATAAATAATTAAAACCACAAGACAATACTTTCTACTACATACACAGACAGTGCTAGTTAAGAGTTCAGAGATCACACAGAAATACTTAAAATAAATCAGTAGTACAGTTCTGACATCACATAAAAAAACACTTAGTCTAATCTTTATAGTCCTAGCTATTTTTACAAGAAAACACACTTCTAAAATAACTTACTTACATAGAGCATAAGGCAGTGCTAAGTTGGATGTTCAAGACAAAAATGCTTAATGCCTTCTGGTTCTCTCTGTTTAAATTGAAACTGCAGTTCTGATAAATCATTGCATCATTTCACACTTTCCTGGTGTTCCCAGGCTGACAGAAACTGCATTTACATTCTTTTACACTTAGAGCAATAAAGGACATTCCATATGTAAATTCTGGTCATTAACTTTAGCCTCAAAATAATAGGCAGGAAGCCTTCATCTAACCCGGCCGGAGCCGACTTTAGATCAAATGGTCAGAACATGCTTTTACTGGGTCAGTAGAGATCACTTTTGCCACATTTTTGTAACAGCATTTTTTCATTTAAGACAACAAGCCTGTGATTCACATTCATATTTACAAATGATAGAATTATGTATAAAATTCTATCTGGCTAGGCTGGAAGCCTTCACCCTTCTCTACCAGTCTTTACACTCATCTTATGACATATGGTTTGATTTTTAAAGTATTTAGTTTTAGTAAGACGTGAGCATAGACAATGTTATCAGAGGCCTTGGCCCGGTCAAGATATGCTGAATACATTGCATGGCCACCAAGTACAGTCTCCATAACCCTTTCAGAAAAGTTTACCAAATTAAATAAACAGGATATACCTCACAAAGACAAGTGGCAGAAGGTCAAGTCTAATAAGATTCTTGACATCACAATTTAAGAGGTCAGTTATGATACATTTCACAGCTTTGAAGATGAGGCTGATAAGTCTGTAATTACCCACATTGGTTATAAGGCCACCCATATAGTGGGGGAATCACCACTGCAGTGTGTCACTCATCAGGGACAAAACGAGTAGCTGAACATAGGTTAAACATTTTAATGAGTGTGTCTGCAAGGACATGTTTAACACTCTTAATTAAGCAACCAGGTATATCATCGAGTCCCATGGAGGATGTATTTTTGAACATATTTATTTATTTATTTACTTATTTATTGCATTTGCTTACCAAGATTGTCTGACTGGGCCACGCAAGACCGATTTTCATTGGACGCCTGGGGAGAAAAGCTCCATAAACATAAGTACATCATAATTGAGCTAGCATGATAATTAAGATAAAAGATGTGTCAAGAAAGATATTTCATAGTTACATACAGACATACAAAAACAAACACAACATACATAATAAACATCTTACAATGTGTTAAACATATTACAATACAAATCAGTCAGCAAATGTTTAAAGCAGTTTAATACTTGAGTGTTCCAAAGCAGTATAAGTGTTATAAGTTTCAAAAAAGTAGTGCTTTATTCATACAAACGTAGATAGGGAAAGTGATTTGCGGAGGAAGAGACCTGAAAGATAAGTAAGAAAGGGAAGATGTAATCAGAGTACACTAGTCATTAGTGATGGTAAGGAGAGAGGAGTAAGTACAAAATGTAGACATTATTAGACAGCCAGATGAATTAGAGCATTAACACACTTTACCATTTAGGAGATGAGAATGGAGATTTCTCTTAAAACTAAACTTATTGCATATTTCTTGGGTATGGTATTCCATATTTTGTAGATATAATTGGAGTAGAGAACACCCCCTGCCCCCCCCCTCCAATGAGTTCTGGGGTTTAGTTTGTTGAGCCAAGAATCAAGAATTTGTCTTTAAAGCTGAGAAGTCTGCTGGGATTATACCACTGCAGGAGGGTATATAGGGAACGGCATTCATCCGGATGTTGGTGAAGTATGGAATGTGTATCTCTTAGCTTAAGGAATTTAAGACAGATCAGAAATTCCATCCATTTTATTTTTCAGAATGCAAATTCATAGTGAATTTAGCAATTTTATTGTAGCATTATTCAAGCCTTCCTAGGAAGTCGTTGTATACGTTAGTGAGGACAGCATATAAGAATGTTGGTAGGAGATAAGCATGAGCAGTACATTTATGACCTATACATATAGCTTTGTTTGGTTTTAGTTGAAGTGTGGTTTTGGTTTTAGTGTTTCTACATTGTTAAATATAGGGATGTTAGTTGGGTAGAGGTGAAACTGGAGATTGTTTTTAATGCGTTATTGCTACATCACCTGCCCTTCATCTTTCTCAGTCTAGTCTATACATAATATATCCAGAATAAAGGACTTCTTCATTGGATATGTTTGGTTTGAGCCATGTTTCTGTGAGAACAAGAACATATGGGGAGTAGAGAGAGATCCAAGCATGTAGTTGCACTATTTTGTTATAGAGGATCTAGATGTTTAGGTTAAATGGTTTTGTAAATGTTGGTTGTATGTAAAAGTATGCTCAAGTGGGGAAGAAGTTATATCTTTTGGGCCTGAATTTGGGTGGACAACCCCACGTTGTGTTACTGTATTATGATGCAAGCCTAAAACCGAAGAATAAAGTAAGCTTGTGGTCTTTGGCCATGCTGGATATATTCTCTCTCTGATTTTTTAATAGTAGATATTAAGGTTTTAAGAAATGGATATGTTGTGTATGAAATAGTTCAGTTGTGACAATGTGTTGATCTGTAGAGAGGGGGCTTATAGGGGAGTATGGAGTATTTCTGGTGGGGGTGTGAATGAGGATGATGAAGAGTTGAGTGGTTAGTGGCAAAGTGGGAAAGTAACACTAGGAGTGATCTGAGTAGGAAAGTTAGAAGCACAGTAGCTTGGGAGGATGTATTGGTGAGAAGTATGATGTAAATGCTACAACTACACCATCATGATATGGATGGGTGCTAGTAAAAAATGTACCCTTATGGAGGGGTACAGCATTGAAGTTGAGATGTTTGAGTATGGCTAGTAATGTGAGGAGAAGGTGGGGATAGAAAGGAGTTTGATTGCAGTCTACTGTGGTGAGAGAATATAATTGCTGTGATTGATTCAGAAATATGGAAGGTGCTTTGTAAATGTACGGTGGTAAATTGGGAAAAGAATAAATGTGGTATAAGGGGACTGTGGTTGGGTTTGGGGGTATGGTAGGGGAACGGGGAGAAGCTGAGTGAAGTGAGGCTGAGTTAAGAGGGATAGTCACTTTCTGGTAGGTAATGTCCAGAAAACAATATGTGTAATTTGGAGTAAAACAGCAGCTCAAGTTAAGCTAATTATGTGAGAAAAACTAAGAGTCAAGTCAAGAAAGCTAAGCATGGTGTGTGAGCTATGAATAGCATAGCCTGAGAATGGGTGCTTCTCAGGAAGTGGAATCTTGGTTTAGTTACATATTTAAAAAAATTGGACCAGTACTGTTTCACTTAACCAGTTCCCTTGCACCCTGCTGGAGAGAGAGACAGAGAAGGGAGGAATGATGAAAGGGTGTTGGATGAGTTAGCACAGTAGAGGCAGTTGGTGGATCAGTAGGAAGAAAGCACATAGAAATTACTTCAGCATCAAACAATAGGGACTCAGTGTATAGGCTAACCCACCCCCCATGACAGCACTAAAGCAATGAATTAATGCAGTATGGCAGCTCACGAGAAACAGAACAGTGGCTTAGAGATGACAAACTTAAGCAAGGGGAAAAAGAAATAAATGTAAGGAAGGGGGGCTAAGGGTGTGTTCTTCAAAGCCATGCAGTGCTATTAAGGAGACAGGAAGAGACAGTGGGAGTAGTATGTGTAGATATCAGTGAAGGAAAAATAAGAGAAAGAAATAGTTGAGTAAGAGCAGTTTAAAAGACCAGCAAGGAGTCAATCTACATGCCTGTTAGGAAGCAGAGAGTAAAAGCTGTCCAGCAGGATGTCTGTGGGGAAGGGTTACAGACTGTAGGACTGCTGATTACAAACTAGGTCACTAAACTGCTTTTCTGCAGACTAGTCACTGTGCAAGATAAAATACATACAGAAAGGACTGGCTGCTCTTAAAGCACAAGGTCAGACAGAAAGTTTCTGTCTGAAATAAATGGTGAGTGAATGGAAATGATTTTAGAGATGGGGAGTAAGAGATTCAAATATTTAGGAGCTTTGAACAAAAGTTGGTACTAAATTTGTTTGCAAGGATATTAGCAATGTCTATTGGGTTAGAATAGGAGGTGCTAATATGAATAATTTTGGAGCGATGTAGGATTTTTTTTTAGTTGTTGAACATAGCTAAAGAACGATTTATAATTATCTTTGGCATCAGATGGCTGCCTAGGTTCATGAGCTTTTCCAGAGGACATGATAGTGTCCTTTAGTTTTTCTTGAATTCAGTTATCAGCACTCCCTTGAGAAAGCTACCACAGCAGTAACAATGAAAGGTTTCACTGTTACTGATATAGTTGCTTTCTCAAGGGTGTGCTGATAATTGAGTCTAAGTCTGGTAATTTTTGTACAGTTTTTAACACACCTGGAGTATTTTTGTGTATTACAAGCTGTTTTGTGATGTTTTTTTATTTTATCTTTGAGAAGAGGGGTTTTGGATCTACTAAATTATTTAAGGAGTTTCTTTCTTTTGTTCTAGGGTTTTTATATAGTGGTGTACTACCACTGTGGTCTGCTTTTGAATTGTCCATGATATTTAATTATGTTAGGGACTGCTAGATCTATGCATTGTTCTAAATGAGTATAGAGCACCTTATTAAAGCATGTTGTTGTATTAAGGCCTGTGGAGGTACAGTCATAAGGGGATTTTGATATTTTTGTCACAGACTAGGTTGAGGTTGACATGTTTGTAATCCTTAAGTTCAGTGGGATTTACTGCCTTAAATTCAGTGGGATTTACTGTGGGAGCTTTTGGGAGGTTAATGCACTTGGTCACAAGTTTATCGTAAGACACCAGGGGGTAGGGTGATATTTGTAAGAATCTGGTCACAAATGCTGTGTCCCATTGTAGTTTTGTTTACCAACTGCTCAAGGGAATTTTTGTTTATTAAGTCTAGGAATCTTTTAGCATATCCTAAATTTGAGGTATAGATGTCCCCATTTATTGAAGATTAGTTAAAACCACCAAAAGCAAAGGAGTTTTTAGTAATAGGTAGCTCATTTTGAACACTGAAAAATCTAACATGGTCATCAGAAGACAAATAAGGTGTTCTGTAACAAGTTATTGGTTGATAATCAATCCCATGTAGTTCAATTCTTTATTTTGTGGTCCTTGACAAATGTGGAGACTCTGACACAGTTATTATTGTGTCTGAAGGCATGAAAGGCAGAAAGTCCTGGTACAGAAGTTGTTTGTTTCTTTACATTTTAGTCAAGTTTGAGTAACTAAGCAAATATGAATGTTTTCCAAATGCAAGTGTGCCTCAAGATCAGACAATTTATTGTTTAGACTTCTGTCATTGAGGAAAGCTATCTTAATGTTATCTGATTTTGGGACTGATACATCAATTTTGTTGAAATGTCTATCTGACTATGGACTGTCTGTAAAACAAGGCACACGAGGGCAGTGAAGGCTTTTGCCTGTGTGTAGAAGCCTTGAATTAAGAGGTGCAGGCCATTCTCAGTGAAGCAGGCTGGATTGTTGAGCATCTTATCCCATGCTAACACATACGGGATCCCCCTGGAATGAATCCAGCTGTGTAACTTATTACTGAAGCCATTTATCTTTTCTTTATATCTGGGTATCACCCAAGCCAAAGGAAAGAGTTCATTCATGACTAGTGCCCCACCTACATTTGCAACAAGCATAGAAAGGTCTGGCATGTGTCTTTTCATACTCCACAGTGTTCTACATCTCAAGTCATTCACTCTCCCATGTGCCACTACTATGTCATAGTGTTACTCAAGAGTCAGGGTCCTTGTCCAGCCTTGTGAGTGATGAGTCAGTGTGCCTGATTAGAACTATCCCTAAAATATTTCATTTATAGGTTCATAATGACCACAACAGCCTTTTTAAGCTCAGCCATGCATCTCAAATCTCTGCCAAGTTTTGGTACCCTTGACAAGTGTGAGTGGGGGCTTGGAAAATGAAACAATTACAAGCAAGGGCCTGAGAGGTGAACTGTTTACTGGCTGTCTGTGTCCATTAGAGACAAATGTGCCAAACCGGGGATGAATTTCCCATTCCCCATCCAGTTGTCCAAGTTACAATTTAAATGGGGTAAGAGATGAACTCTGCTTAACTTGGATGGGGAGCCTGTTCTAGAGATAGTCTCTGGGATATATACCTGTCTCTCTGGCAGGTCCTTTTTATATCATAGGCAAGTTTTTTTAAGTCTTTAGAATGGGTAATTCTGGTGCTGTTTGTTTTGCAAACTAGAGTCAAGTTCAACAGAGTCTTCTTTCACCACTGATTCTGCCAAACCCATTCCCTTGGCTGTGGTTTCACTAGATAGAAGGGAGGGATAGTGGAAATCTCATTCATCCATTCATGTGCGCCACTAATTAGATGAGGCATTTGGCTACCTTAAGAGAGTCATAATTAATCCCATTTACCTGCAACTTTATTGGATTTCTTCACTTTGACATTCAGAATACAGGGATAGGGCCTTGAGGCAGGCTGCATACCACATTACTTGCACCCTGTATTCTTTTTTGAGAAACCTCTGTGGACGTCCCAATTGTTGGATATGCCTGGTTAAGTACATACCAAAGGGGGCATTGTACTCAATGATAAGTCTGATGTATGCCAAATACAGTGGAACAATGATTCCCTTGGACCTATATGCCATACCTTTTGGTTGTAAGTTGTGCAACAGAACGATTTTCTCACTACTGTAGACAAGTGATGGTCAAAGGCTAGCTTACTTTCTATGTGTGTCCCTAAGTCCCTGACTACTGGGTCAGCTCTAAGAGGTGTGTTGTCAGTATGATAGTTACCAGGGGTGGATGACTTCCTGAAGGATGCTATTATGCATTTCTTGGCATTTAGTTTTAGTCCATGGCTCTGACACCAGCTGTATGTCTGTGTCAGTCTTTCTTGGAGAACATTTGAATCAGTGTGGGATTCAATGACCGCTCCTAATTTAAAATCATCTGCAAATTTGTCCACCCCCGTTGACATCCGGGCACTAGGGCTATCACCTGTCCCACTTTGCAAGGGACAGTCCGTTATGCCACAAAGTCTAATCTTGACAACAGACACTTATCCCATGAGGGATGTCCAAAAATTGTAAACGACGGACCCCATTCAGCTGGCTATAATTGGCCAGTTGTGTCCTGCATAAAAATTGGAAAAATGGCAAATGTCCTGAGATATTAGGACAAATATATTTCCTATATTTAATGTAATAGTTGCATAAAACAGTTTTTCTGTTTCTGAAACACCTAAATGTTATAAGTAACAGAATAAACAACTAAAGTGCTATAAGAATAAGCATTTATGTAGGCAAAACAGTGAAGTTCTGTCCTATGTACTGGCTGTGGGTATGTTTTGCCTTGCAAACTCTGACGTTTGTAAAAAAACATGTCTCACTGTGGGCATTTGAAAAGGTGGCGACCCTAATGGGCACAACTCAGATTAGCAGTACCTGACCACAACCCTGCTCAGCCTCCAGCCGTTCCTGCAGAACCTATGACCCGGGATTAAACACCTGACCATGGTGCATGTCTCCCCACGTGCATTATCGGGAATAAATACCTATCACATGTTCCCATGAAGCTTCCCCATCTGGCAGTCGGAAATAGGGTGATTATGACACCTCAAAGCATACACAGGTATGCGCAATGGCAACTGGTGGTCATTTAACAGTATGGAAAATGTAAAAATGCATGCAGGTGTGTATGTATGTGAATGTATATATATATCTATATATATCTATCTATATATATATATATATATATATATATATATATATATATATATATATATATATATATATATATCTCCATGAAGAATGAACATGGACATAATAAAGCAGTCCTAATGAATGTGAAGGGAAGCAGCAGCATAATATTTTATATATATATATATATATATAAAACGAATGAACGTTGTAACAATAAAACATAGACAGGGGATGAGAAGGGAATCATCAACAACTACAGTATCATAGAGTGCGTATGCCATATCACGCTGGCCAAGAGTGAGAAAAGCACTGCTACACGCACCACAGGCAGGATATTACCAGTGAGAGTAACATAGCTGAATTGCTCTGTTTACTTTACACACAGACAGAGGATAGTCCCTCCTGGGACTACCCAAAAATTAATAAGATTGTTTAGTCCTCCGACCATTACACAAGCAAGGGCAGGTATGTTCAAAGACTAAATGGTGTGAGAGCCTGTGAATACACGAGGCGGGACAATGTATGTGTAGGGCCTCTAATGCTCTGGAGAGGGCAATGTCTGGAGGTGTGTCATGGCTGCGATAACAAGTGCATATTGGAAGTTACACGTGTAAGTTGAACACGGGTGGGGTGGAGGAACTATGGGTATGTAATTATGGATCCAGGCATGCCAGATTTGGATGGCCCGGTTCTAACTGGACCGCCCCATGGAGGTTAGCGAGTTCGTAATAGGTATATATGCATACACACAAGCAGATATCAATATGAAGAAGTACATTCTCTAACAAATGCATTCCATTTGTAGACATAAATAATAGGAATGTGCACATACAGACATCAGCAGTAGATGGAATAATAGGCTGTGCGGAAGAGGGACAGGATGAAACTGCTAAAACGCAGAGGCATGTATAGTATCCTAAGTTAGTGCTGTGCCGACGATAATCAAATGTGAGGGCCTCCCCACACATGGAATCATTCCTGTAATTTGCCTGCTACGGCAATGCCAAGTACTAAACTGGTCTAATTGTAAAGGAAATATGCTTAACATGTACATAAATAGGCTCCCAATTATATATGAATATATATACACATATTCATAGACATATATCTAGATATATATATATATATATATATATATATATATATATATATATATAGTTGCAGACATACATATATGTATATACATATATATATATATATATACATACACATATACGTACATATATAAATACATATAGATATATATATATATATATATATATATATATATATATATATATATATGTGTGTGTGTGTGCGTAGATATCTAGAGATATACAGCTATTATAGGAAAAAGAATGACAGGAATGACATATGTCCACAGGCTATGGCAATGGAAGTGACGAGCCCAGGCAAGACACATGACATACGCAGCATGCCCTTCCACCCCCCCCCACAGCTGGACACGGGAACTATACATGCAATCAATGTAAAGTGTCCACTGCCCGCCAGACCACAGGCAGGATACAACCGGGGGGGGAGACACAGTGCACCCGTAGATTCTAATCATGGAACACATACTGGAGCGTCCCTTGCGGGACATTCCAAAAATTGGTAAAACAATACATAGGTGATAGATCGGCCATCTTGTCTGTGGTGTATACAGACACGGAATACAAGGGTGGGTAACCCTGATGACCCATGGGGGCCGAGACAATTGTATGAAATGGGACCCATGAAGTGGAGAGTGTGCAGCATGTAGTGGTGTGTCCAGAACAAACCAGGTCCCAGAGTAAGGATGGGTGCTGTCGAGGAGACAAGGGTGGGGGAACTATGGGTATCTACTTATGGGTCTAGGTGTGCAGGTGTTGGCTGATGTTGGCCAATATGGACAGCCCTAGGGATGCAAGCGAATATGTTCATTGGGCAGAGGCGTCACCCAATGAGCAGACACACCCACTGAGAGACCCACTAAAGCAAAGTGTAATCTATATGGCAAGGGACAGAATAACCAGATGTAGACGTATATATGTAGAGCTATCTGTGTGTATATCCACCCATAGCAAGATAGAGATATGCTTCTCCCTCGCCGTAGTATGAATGTATACATACAGAGAATGAATACAGATACATACCCACATATGAATATATACATATGCAAACAACCATAGACCCAGATAGTGTTAGATTTTTTATGTATATATATATATATATATATATATATATATATATATATATATACACACAAATATATATATATATATATATATATATATATATATATACATACACAAATATATATATATATATATATATATATATATATATATATATATACATACACAAATATATATATATATATATATATATATAGAGCAAGATATGAATATAGATGTATGCATACATATGCAGATATATCTGTATATATTAATGTAAATAGATATATGTATGTTACAGTAAATATACACATGTATATAACTAGGATTTGATACAGCAGTTATGGGTAACATATGTTCATAGGCCGGGCATATGTTGGTGAGAGGTCCAATAAACAAACGTGTAACATGTAGCATCACCCCCAAACCCCCTCCCCCAGCTAGGCTGGAGAGACATACAGACACACAATAAAGGTAAATATACCACTGCTTCACAGACTACCGGCAGGAAACTACCTGTGGGAGAGATCTGCAAGATCTACACTTGAAACACAGACATTGATGTCCCTTGTGGGACACCAAAAATGAATGACAGGAGCCAGGCCCTGTAATGATTTCTCCGACCAGGCTGTAGATGTACACGAACCAGCAGATCGTGCAAGCCTGATAACACATGGGTCGACACAACGCACGACATGTGTCCCGACACGGGGAGAGTGGGCAGTGTTTAGTGGGGTGTTTATACCCCTCCTGCGCCCACAGTAAGGATGAGTGCTGTAGAGGAGTGGCAGATAGGGGAACTATGGGTATGCGATTATGGACTTAGCCTTGCAGGTGTTGGCTGGCAGAGCTGTATTAGGACCGCCCCATGGATGTAAGTAATATTTTGATGTGGACATAGCAGATGCCTATACCTCCCAAACCCTAACAGCACATCCTCTGGATAGTCCATAAACCATTGGGGAAACACATAGGGACCATACCATAGACCTGTCCCCGATTACCAGGGACGGCCATGATTATGACTCAGAATCTAACTTTGTCCCACCTAAACCCTCCTAGAACTAGTGATATTAGGAGGAAAGGCAGTGGAATACACGTAATAAATAATGACAACATTTAAGAGTCATAAACCGCATGTACCTCAGACAATGTGTATGACTACATATGGCCTGGGACTGTCAATGTGTCAGGTTAATAGCACCAACCTCTAAATGTTTCCCTGATGTTGTTATGCAGTGTCCCTGATTCAGTGTTCATTCTTCCCCATTCGTATGAGAGGTCTGATAGTGACAGAAAGTGCATATTCCGCCGACTACCTTTGAAAGATGATAGAATAATAGGGTTGGGGTTACCACCTGTCCACCTTTATGAGGGACACTCCCCTTTGGGCAGTTGTGTCCAGCAAAATAATTGTAATTATGGCAAATGTCCTGTGATTTAGGACAAAGATATCCAATATCGACTGTAGTAGTTGCATAAAACAATTATTTTGTATCTGAAACACCTAAATGTTATACAAAACAGTATAAGCAAGTATAATGCTACAAGAATAACCTTTTCTTTAGGCAAAACAGTGAAGTGAGTGACTGTGGTTGGGAGCATCAAAACCCACATTCTGACACAAGGTGCAAGTGCTGGCATGCATGTATGCATTGCTTCATGGGTGTGTAGTGGTTGGCTGTGCAAGATGGCTGTACAAGGCTGGGTGAGCGGTAATCCTTGGTGTCACGTCACCCAACAATGGTGTGCAGTGCAGGGGTGTAGTGTCTGCAATGTCCCACACAGATGGGTACTGCATGATCTGCCCTGACATCCTGGTTACCAATGTGTATGGCCATAGCTTTGCAATGCATGCCATGTCTGTGTCTGATAGTCCTTCACATGAACATTGCCTGGGATGTGCATGTCCCACAATACTGTACAGTGACATGTACAGGTGTACCTGGTTTGGTAGGCGCATGTTGTGTACAATGCCTGTTATCCCCTGATATGCCAATACTGGCCTGGTGTGGCAAAACCTGCTTATACTGAGCAGGTCAACCCTGCACCTGCATTAATAGTATGATACAGGTATTCCGTGGTGTCAGTGACATATGGGTCCATACAGGGCACATGCGTACAGCATTGTATGGCCTCTGTGGATCACATTTGATGGCACCACATATGTTGCAGGCATCCAGTGTGGAACATAGTGAAGGCACAATGTCTGCATGTATGTGCCCATTGTACTGCTGTACAGTGTTCCATGTCCTCTGCAGGCCACTGCATTCACACCATGTCTACTATCTGTCATCAATGTGCATGGCACTAGCAACATAGTGGGATATCCTAGGCAAGTTTGGTTGCGCATGGCACATGGGTGCAGGACATATACCGGGTACTAGTAGGGTTGCATACTTTGTTCACCAGGCCTTTTGCCAGATGTAGGGGTATGGCTTGACAACACAGTCCCATGGCTGACTGACAGCTGTACTCCTTGTGAGGTGGTCAGTGTGTCATAAAACGGACACCATATAGGAAAACAACAAAATGCACTCCCCAACATGTCCAATGGTAAGACACTCACAGCCACCTCTACACTGGCTCTCACAGACAAACACACACTTGCCATGTCCTGTATATAAACCCCTACCTACCGTATCACACTGCAGCAATACACTTTTAGGGCACTCACTACGGTGAATACTGGGTTGCAGCAAGCCTACAGGTGTATACCTAGGTGGGTGACAACAGCAAGAATGACAAAGGTGGTCATGTGATTTGTACAGAGAGTGCATACTCTACAAAGCACTGTACTTGTCTCACGCAGGCAGACACATACACACACACACACACACACACACACACACACACACACACACACACACACTTGGCATGTCTGGGATTAAAAAAACGACCTAACTACATTATTACACTACAGCATTACGCAGTTACAGAATGCACCACCGAGATTATTGGGACACAGCACTCCCAGAGGTGTATTTCTAGATGGGTGACATCATCAGCCTTGCCAAAGGTGGGTATAGGAATTGTATGGAGTGTGAGCAGTCTAAAAGCATTTTTCAGTCCTCAGGCAGATGGGAACACACACACACACACATACCAAGTCTGGGATTAGAACACCAACTAACTACTTTATTACATTACAGCATTACGCAGTTACAGAACACGCCACCGAGATTACTGGGACATAGCACTCCCAGAGGTGTATTTGTAGATGGGTGACATCATCAGCCTTGCCAAAGGTGGGTATAGGAATTGTATGTAGTGTGAGCAGTCTAAAAGCATTTTTCAGTCCTCAGGCAGACGGGGACAAACTCACACACACATGGCAAGTGTGTGATTAGAGCACCGACCTAACTACTTTATTACACTATAGCATTAGACAGTTACAGAATGCGCCACTGAGATTACTGGGACACAGCACTCCCAGAGGTGTATTTGTAGATGGGTGACATCATCACCCTTGCCAAAGGTGGGTATAGGAATTGTATGGAGTGTGAGCGGTCTAAAAGCAATTTTAGTCCTCAGGCAGATGGGGACAAACTCACACAAATGGCATGTCTGGGATTAGAACACCGACCTAACTACTTTATTACACTACAGCATTACACAGTTACAGAATGTGCCACCGAGATTACTGGGATACAGCACTCACAGAGGTGTATTTGTAGATGGGTGACATCATCAGCCTTGCCAAAGGTGGGTATAGGAATTGTATGGAGTGTGAGCAGTCTAAAAGCATTTTTCAGTCCTCAGGCAGACGGGGACAAACACACACACACACACACACACACACACACACACACACACACACACACACACACACACACACACACACACGGCAAGTCTGGGATTAGAACTTTGACCTAACTACTTTATTACACTGCAGCATTACACAGTTACAGAATGCACTACCGAGATTACTGGTATACAGCACTCCCAGAGGTGTATTTGTAGATGGGTGACATCATCAGCCTTGCCAAAAGTGGGTATAAGAATTGTATGGAGTGTGAGCAGTGTAAAAACCATTTTTCAGTCCTCTGGCAGGCGGGGACAAACACACACACAACACACACATGCCAGTGGTGGGAACGGAACACCTACCTATCTACAGATCACTATTACAATAGTGCATAGTTACAAGTCATGCCACACAGACTACACATTTCAAGGCTGTCATTATGACCTTCTAGGAATGTGGACATCAACAGGGATGCTGGCAGTTAAGATGTACATACCTGTGAACCTGTATGTTTAAAGTAGGAATCCATCCTGACCTGGAGTATGCCCATCTGTGGAATGGATGACTACTATCACTATACAGGGTTACAATGGCCATGCCCATACACAGAGGCACATAACCAACACAAGGTGTCACTGGGCATGCTCACACACTTTGTAGCACAGGGCTGTTCAGAATGCACTATGTGTCCATCTACACAAGGTTATACTGGGCATGCTCATACACTTAGTAGCACAGGGCTGTCTGGGATGCACTCTGATTCTAAACATGGAAGGCCACAGTGGCCATGCTATTACAGGTAGATGTAAAGAACACATTGTAATGGGCTCTGGTGTTAGTTGTTGTCACTGTTAGCAGGAACGCTGCTCTACATATATCTGACACCAGTCTTTTACACAATGTCTGCTGCTGTCCATCACCTTAGATGTATCATCCTATACCAAGCACAATATCACCACTCACAGTGATGTCTTGCTAGGAGTGGAAACTGCTTGACCAACACAATGACCCTTGCTAGAAGTGGCAACTGCTTGACCAACATAATGAGCCAATGTTCTGCTGTAAGTACGAGGTTGTCCAGTGTTTTTTATTCTGGGATGACATGACTGGCAGTAGACAGGCCTTTGACACATATTACTTGCATCCATGATTCAAGGGAGTGGGGATAATACCCAAGTTGCATCCGCCCATATAGTGCCATTCCAAGGCAAATGTCCTAAACACAGGATAACACCTAAACACCTAGAGGACAACTGCATTGTATGCTTATGCTAACCTGTGCTAGATGTGTAGCATCCATAATCACAGCTGCTCACTGTAGATCCAACAACGGGGAGTACTGACATCTGTGCAGTGAGGAACACCTGGCTGATGGCTCTCTAGTGCACAATAGCACTACTACCATATACCTCAAAACCAGACATGTGGGCCATAACACAGGTATGGACCGCTCCAGGTGGTGGTGTCCCCACATACATAGAGGCCACTTACATGTACTGACTGGTACCCCCACGAAAGGCATCACAGATGAGTCATGTGCAGGACACAGTGTCACATGCTGCATTCTAGGATGTGAGCCTCAGACACCACCATGCCCTCAGACAACCAATACACATCCATACATGTTGTAGGACATATAAGAGTACACCACCATGTGACCCTTGACCAGTGGATTGTACCAAGCTCTACATCAACTGTAGAGAGTACCCATGTACTGACACAGTTGCATCATGTGTTATGCAATGCAATGATACCACTGTCTGTAACCAGGTCAGCTGTACACATACCAGGGGCCCTCGGTTATTTACAGCATTAGCCAATGACTGTTGCTGCACACCAGTGCACACCCTCATGTTTGCATATGACTTACATGTATCTGCCCTGGGTATGTACATGCCAGACACACACAACATACATGTAAATAGAATAGCTGTTGTTATCCTTTGTGCAAACAGGTGGCTACAGCCATTACACCCATGCACATGGAATGTAGGTCCATGGCTGCTGAATGCTAACAGTACATAAGGTGTGATATCAATGTTGACAGAGGTAACATTCCCTCTGTACCAGTCACCCATTACACCTATCATATCATACAACAGTCCATGTGTCATGTATGTCATTACACATGTCCCACCAATTGCAATGCCTATAAACATGCCCAAATGACAGGATTGTAGGACCTACACACATGTACATGTAGTGCTGTGTGTTCAGATATCATGCATGTGCAGTTGCTGATGTATGCAGGTGACATGTATCTTAGTACATCATGCTGTTGCAATGCAGCCTCAGCATTGCCAACTGTATATGGTGATATGCTGAATGTATGGAAAGATGTACCTCAGGTATGGACAGATGTGTAGAAATAACTAAGTGGTGGGGCATCTTTGCAGATGGATGTTTGCTGAGGACAGCTCACAGGTGTGTCACAAGTGGTCTTACAATAACCTGTGTAACCGAAGCAATGGTTTTGTTAATTGAAGGACATAACACACAACTTAGACAGTGGTCAGGGTGACACTGAAGGTAAATCACTTGACACCTGTTAACAGTTAAGACGTCCCATGTGTATATATCAGCACTGTTGCCAAAGGAAGCATCAGTACACTTTGTAATGTGTGCAATACTGCTGTAGGTCTGTCATACATATCATGAGCTAGGCAGGTCTTTGAGTCACAGTACTGGCATGTGTGATTGCGTGTGTGTCCATATATGTCGCGTATGGTGGGGAATACATCTCAATTGTTACTCGCTCTCCTGCACACTAGTGTACACATCTGTACAGACTGCAATGTAGAAAGCAGGACATAGGCAGGGGCGTGTATCTCACACATGTGAGGTATCTGTTTGCGCGTGACATAGGTGTATGCAATAGTGAATGCCACAGTGTGTGTATCTCTGTGTGTGTATGTATGGCTGTCTGGTCCCTGGAGTGAGGATGTATGTTACCATACTGAACTGATAAGACCCCTCCCCCCCATCCAGGTGATGCAATCTACTATCTGTGTTGATGTCCCTGATCTTAGGCCATACTGACTACCTGTACATGTTTATTCTCTGTGGCGGGTCATGTAGGTGCACAGTACTGTAATTATGATTTGCACATAGGCAGGGCTCCTCACCTCAACAGTAGCAACTGTGTGTGAGTGTGTGTTACTGTGTCTGTGAATCTGTGAGTGTGTGGGTGTGTTACTGTGTCACTGAATTAATGTGTGTCAATACCTGAGTATGTGGGTGCAGTTGTGTGTTGGCATCCTGTCATGGGAATGTGTATTACTGCTTCCCAATGAGGCATCACACTTCCCACTGGCCTCTACCCTTGTAATCAGCTAGACCGCTCTCTTACCTCACCACTCCATGTAACTGTACCCATGATGTCACCAAGTATGGATGTCACATCTGTAGCCACAGCAGCTTAATACACAGCTATCATGCTCTTGGATCAGTAGACATGTTTGGAATGTGGGACATTCTCACTGTTATGTGGCAGCTACACGGTGCATGCTGGTATATTCATACATACCTGTGAGTAGTCCACATTGACATATGGGACACTAACTGCAAACACTGACATCCACTGGCACATGCAATTAGACCGGAAGACGGAAAGCAGAACATCATGACCAACATGCAGTTACTGTTGTTACACAAGACACATACTGTTAACAGTACAACATGCATTGTACACCTGTAGTACATGCTATGTCTGCTGCCTGTCAACAGTACTCAACAATTGTAAACTACACTTATCTTCCTAGTCTGTTCACTCTGTGCATCAGACCATATGAGCATGTCCCTGCACCGATGGTGTGGATGTCAGGGATGCGGCACAGGCATCATCATATGCACTGGGTGATAATGTTTGTCAGAGGCCTAGGCTGTACCATTGATGACATCATGTGCATGGGTTAGGGCCTTTGATTTAATTGGGCATGTGTGGATGTTATGCATGTGTGTGTTGCGGTGTCCTACATATGTTTCCAGTGTGTGCGTGTATGTATGCACACAGTTCTGGCATGTGTCTGGCCTACACAGGGGTATTATTGACAGCTGCGGACTGTACAGGCCAGGTTTTACAGTTCACGGTGTCCAGCCACAGACATGTGACCTGTGCCTGCCAGGGGTTGCACGGGCACTACCAGGCAGAGGTGCAGAGTGGGTACTGTCTGATGACACTTGTCCACTGGAACCGTGTTCCTGTTGGGACTGTCCAGGGCCACGTGCACATGGCCTGCTGTGTCGTGGTGTGGACAACACAGCACCAGCTGCACTGCTGCTGCTACCGCCACCATGGGAGCGGACATGTGAGGTAGCTCGTACACGTAGACCTGAAACAGGTGATGTAGCAGGCCTACGTCCACGTGCCCGACGCCTCACTCCTACCAGATGTTCCAACACAGACAGTGCACGTTCACGGATTGTCATGCCACAGTCAAGGACTCCAACCATGTCGCCCAACCATCTAGCCAAAGCTTCAGCAATCTGCTGTTGAGCATTTACCATTGCCTGGATGTTGTTGTTTAAAGAACGGACAGTGGCCCTCTGAAGCCTTTGATCTTCTCTGTTGTGCCATTCAGCACATGCCTGTGCCTCCATAACAGCCTGAAACATGCATCTGGTGACATCAGCTGCTGCGCTCTGTCTTGCAGGAGCATGTTGGCCAGAGGTTCTCATACAAGCAGCACTGGCCACATGCCTGTGTGGGGCACCACCAGTCAGTTGGTTGACACCATGGTGTGCAGGCACTCCTTCCATAGCCCCCACACTTTCCTATTCCAAGCTACCACATGCCAACTGTCCTTCCTCTATGGCCACTGGTGATGGGGTATGTGCAGGCATGGGATCTGTGTGCGGGGATGAGGGGGATATAGGTGGAATGGCATCCAATGGCACAGATTCAGCCTCTGACAACCCTGCCCATGCCTCAATCATATGTTCATCATCACTGCTAGAGTCTGTGGGGACACTAACATCAGATGGACCACAGGAGGACAATGCACCTACATCACCTGCGACGGCAGACAAGAACTGTACATTACAATCTATACAATAGACACACACACACACACACACACACACACACACACACACACACACACACACACACACACACACGTGATATGACAGAAGGCATGCAACATGCATGTGATACGGCAGACGGCATGCAGCGCAGACAATAATAGTGATAGTTATCATACATCCCTGAGTTGCACACAACACCATGCATGTGTCATAGCAGATGTCATGCAAATTACGCAATCATAGTAGTAGTTAGCATACATCCCTGTGTTACACCATGTAGACCAGCACAGGTTAACAGTACACCTGCCTAATGTGTGGCATATGACCTTGACAATCACATGTAGTATGACATGTGATCTGCTGACATGTGCAATGACATGCATATATGTTTAACACAATGGTGTCCTGTCAAATATACAGTGGGGTAATGGTGTCCCAATTCAGTGTTGTCTGTCTGCCCTACAGATATACTGCACATTTAGCTGATGTGCATGACCATTGCAGGGAATCATGAGGCATCTCTATCACTATACAGTGTGAGTTACAGACACAGTTCATAGCCATGACTGTGTTCATATACAATACATATATACTGTGGAATGTGACCCACATCACTGAGGTGTATACACACTAAACCATGATGTAGAATGCGTGACACAGGTCACTGAAGGGTATACGGATGACACCCCTGCACATCTGCAAACATATTGCTGCTGCCTGGCAACTATGGCTATACATGGCGAACACGTCAGTAAACCATGTCCCACATGACATCTGTGTACCACACACACACACACACACACACACACACACACACACACACACACACACACACACACACACACACACACACGAGGAGCAAGTATGACATTGATGTCCGACACCAGCAAGGGGGAATGTACTGTATCTGTGGGCTGATGTGAATACTGTACAGGTGACTGCTGTCATGTTGTGACACCCTCAAGATGTTCAACATATCTTATGTGGTGGATTGATGTCACACCTGCACAAGATGTGCACAGGCCTGTAGAATGTCTAGTGTTCCACATCTACAATATAACCATTACACAAAGGCCATAGCTGGACCATGTGTAGCCATTGTATGACAGGGTGTACACACAAGCACATCATGTCTACTGTGTGTGTTGCTTCATGTCTCTGGCCATCATCCATGGCCATGTGTGTACATGTATTGGCCAAATTATTGTGACGGGCGTCTATTTCACATGTCTGTGTTGTCCCATATGACATACACCCATACATGTCATATGCTCCACTGATGACAGGGTTATGCAGACAAAGGGTGGTATATTTGGTATGTGGGATATGTTTTTCAGGTTAGTTAGGCAGTGTTGCAGCCAGGCCACTCGATGTCATGGACATGTCAAGATAGCACATCACATTGTGTGACATTCATAGCAGGACTATGATCCACACCAGTGAATCCTGTGGGCTGGACATAATCCAGCCCACTGTGTAGTACTGTTTGTATTCCCCACATGTGTAGTTCTGATCTGTAGTACATTTCCCTGCAGTGAACAGTACCTCCACAATTGTATGCACAGCTGTCCACACATCTGGCAATGACAGTTTGTGAGGATTCATGTCGGTGATTCACATAGTTTGCAAGTGTTGCACATGGGTAGGCATTATGATGCATTGCAGGTCTGACCTGTATATTGTGACATGACCATACATTATGTGTACATGTGGTAAATGGCCACATGGCAGATAGATCTGTGCATTACGATGCCTGATAAATAATAACAGTCTCACCTGCAACGAGCTGCTGTCACAGCGGAATGCCAGAGGTACCTAAATAGGAGTAACGTAGCAGTATGAGCATTATCCACGCCTGAATGATAGCTACAGGGTGCAATGTGCATGTTAACACATATACCAGTACATTACACTATACTATGGTGTATGCACATGTGTGCATACACAGAGTAGCATACTCTAGTATGCGGCATGTGTGTATATATGCCTTGCATATGATGTTACATTACATATTGTACAGTGACACATGCAACTATATGGAATATAGTTGTTATAGGTGCAGTAGTGACTTACCAGGCAACTCCAGGTTCGATGGTTGAGAGACACTCACCTCCACAATATCAGCTAAGGCTTGTAGATGTTGTTCTGCAGGTGTCCCCAGGTTGGCCAGTAGCTCCTTGGTACATGTGAGTGGGGGCTGGGTTGGTGGTCCACCACCTGTTTCCCTGGTGATTGCATTTGCATGCTGTTTTGGCCATCTAATGAGGTCCGTACAGTGTCTGCACACCTGCTGGTATGTGCAGTTGTGGCCACCCACATCATTAAGCCTGCTGCGAAGTTCAATCCACAGGGCATCCCGCTGATGTGCATCCTGTGGCACATGGCTGACCAGGATATCATGATTGTCATGTAGGTATGGGATGAGGGCCTCATCCTCCAAGTGCGTATAAGGGGGTAGCCTTGCAGGCAGCATACCTGAAGACATAATGATGGAGACAGGTCACAGTAACTCACAGAGACATACAGAGCTACAGCTGAACATACATGTGTATCACATTTATTATTATTAAATAGTTGTCTTTGCAAATCTACATGACACTGACACCACTGACATGTTTGTGTCACACACATGTGACACTTAATGGTGAGTGGATATTATCACCATATATGTGTGTGTGTCACCTGATTACATTGCTCATACTCCATGTGGATGCTGTCTTGATGTGGGCATGTCTGTTTGCCTGTACTGGTGTTCCTACCTATCAGCACATGGCTGCATGTGTCCATATTAATGCAGTCGACCTTGATGCTGTGTATATGTCACATATAAAGACTTACACTGCCTTAACGGACATGACCTGTGACCCCTGCAGACTTGCTCACGTAAGGTTTTACATGTATGTGTTCTGCCATATACATCTACATGGCACTGTACAGCAATTCAACATCCTGCCATGTATCACCTTTGTTGCACATGTGATACACATGCGACCCTGGCTAGTCAGATGGTATTTGCAGGGATGGATATCAACTATAGCATGTACAGTCAAAGTCAACTAGTAGGCTATATGCCCTGGGCCATGTATGAATCTAGGATGAAAGGTTACCTGGCTGTAGCTGACAGGCAGGTCTCTGGAGCCAGGTGGAGCAGTGCCACATAACTGATCCATAGGGTTAATGATACATTTACCATGCGGTCATCGCACCATGCCTGAGAGGGGAGCAATGTGCAGCTTTGCTGGACAGGAATGCATAGTATGGCAGGACTATGTAAAGTGTATGGGACAAGGATCTGTCCAGCATGTGGTGATCCTAGTACTAGGAAGGTGGATGTCCATGAAGTATGTGTTTGAGATCAGGATGTGTACGTGTATCATGTCCAACATCACTGGGTTGGACATGGATTTATTCAGGGTATGCATCATGCTACATAGTGGAGATGGCCAATACCCCTTAAAGGAAATACGTGATCTGATATGGGTCACTTGAGTGTTGTGTATGGCTGGACAATGATCTCTATATTCATGGATGGCACCCTGTCAAGATTAGGGTTGACACATATGACTATTTGACAGGTGTGGTGATGTAGCTATCACAGGAAAGACAACTGCCCAGCCGCATCCCTTACACACAGTGCCCATTATGTTGACCGCTGCCTAGGTGGTAGTTCATGGGTACAGGGTTATTAACATAGGGGTGACAATGCAATATGTAGCTGTCAGATTGTGGCCATATGTCACACACACCTCACCCACAAAGCCCCTTCTGTATGTTGTTCACAACACTCTGAGTCGGCTATTGTTCCTAGGTCATAGTCATTCGCATACTTCAATAGGCAGATGCCTTCTGTTTGTCTGTGTGATATGGACTACAATGAGGAGGGATACAATTAATTAATCCTGTCTTACTGCAGCTGGCACTGGTGAGATGTGCATGTATTATTCAGACACCTTCTGTAGTGCTGGTTCTGCCAGCAGTCCTGTTGCAAAACACTCCTGTGACATAGGAATGTACATCTAGTTTACCGAGTGTAGATGGAACACAGTATGGGTGATGATGTCCTATGACCCGGCAAGGTTATGATATGCAGTGTGAAATCAAACTTACTGTCATCTACATCTGTACTGCTGACATCAAATAATTTGATCAAGGTTCATGGCCTTTCAGACCAGACTCAGCAGGGTAGTATTGCAGTACTTCCCATTATCAGTGGTGTCTCCCCTTTTGTGGGTTGTGATACCTGTTGTTGTGCACCATTCAGTGTGTACACAGCCTGACATGAAGCTATGTTTTACATGATGTGTTTTGGAGAGCAACTGGTTTTGCCATATGTGTATAATACAACCTGTGATGTGGACAGGTCCCATGCAGCCTGAGTGCAGCTTGTACCTACATAGTTGGTGGTACAGGGGCTCTGTGATGTACTTGGATATATGATTGTGTACCTGTTGGGGGGGCAGTGTGTTTATGTTATCCAAGACCCTATCTGGATTGCTTATTCATGCTCAGCACTTGTTCACAACTTGTAAGCACTACATAAGCTACTAATTACTATAGCAATCAATATTCCTCATTACCTAGGGGTAAACAGGTTTTGTGCATACTTTTCTCACTTGCTTAGAGTAAAATAGCTCTTGTACTCACTTTCTTCACTTATCTAGGGAACTTAGTTCTATATTTAGGCATGTCCAAGAGTCAACTGCCAGTGTTCTCACCTGTCTATCTGATTAATCTGGACATCTTAAGGCAATGTACACATTGTCTCATGTACACAGACAACCCTCTCCGCCTACCACCCAACACTACAACCTGTGAGAGATGCACTTATCTAGCCAAACTGGAGGTAAAGCTCTCTCTAACCAAGCCTGACCCTGACAGTCATGTGGAGAAGATAAACATTTGCACCACACCACACTCATCACATAGTCTCACTGAATCTACCCCACCATTAACTGAGAAAACTACTCATGTACTAGCTCATTAGCTCAACGCTTTCTGGAATTCATAAACACCAATGCCCTGGATCAACATATTCACACACCCACCAGGGGCAACAATATCCTAGACATAGGCATTACCAACATGAGTGACCGGTGTTCCACATCTGAAGTCAACTCCTCATTGGTCCGATCCGACCATAAGCTGAACACCATTGATATCCACATCCTGCCCCCACCCCCCATTAAGGGAACCACAGTATAATATGTCTACAAAGCCAAATTCATGCTTCTTAAGACAGACGTGGTGAACGTCATGACATCCATGCAGATGGACAATACTGTTATAAATGCTGAATCCTACACATATGCACTCTATAAGCACTTACACAAGTGCATGGATCATGCTATCCCAAACAGAACCAAGACGCTATACTCCTAATTAAGGAAGCCAATCTGGTGGTCCCCTGCCATAAACAAACTGTACTACAGGAGGAAGACACTTGTAAAAGAGAGTACAATCCCATGCATGGAAGAGCTCCCTGGTCAGCCTCAGTAAGAAGGTGAGATGCCTTATAAGATCCTCCAAAGCTAGCTACGAAAACAAAACCACCACTGATTCCAACAACAACCACAAAGCATTCTATAGCTATGTCAAATATCTCAATATCAACACCCAGATCTGCTCTGAGTTACAGCACAAAGGCACGAACATTACAGAACCAACTGATATTGCCAACATCCTGGCAGATGGGTTCAGTGCTACCTTTCCCCCTTCTCACCCTCTAAAGGGCCTATATCTATACAGAAAGAGTGCAGAGTCCCTGTACTCACAACTACGCAGGTAAAAACTGCACACTCTAAAGCCAATATCACAGCATCCATGGGACCGGACAACATCCCAGGCTGTGTTTTACACAAACTTCGGAATGTACTGGCTCCCCACCTACGCACCATGTTCAATAATAGCCTCGCATCTGGCTTTGTGCCCCCAGAATGGCACACAGCAACAGTTATCCCACTACACATAGGTGACACCACAACAGACCACAGGACCTATTGCCCTATAGGCCTGACTAGCCTGGTCTGCAAGGCTATGGAGCACATCATCATGGATCTCAGTCACAGAGACATTGGGTACCTCCAAACTTTGGCTTTGTTAAGGGCAGACCATGCCTCCTAAACCTGGTGGACATGTTAGAGACAGTTACCAAGGCATTAGATGAGGGTAAGGAGGTCCATACAGCCTACCTAGATCTCTCAAATGCTTTCAACACCATTCCTCATTCTGGTATTATTGAAATACCCATCCGCCTGAACATTAACCCCTATGTCATGTGATGGTTTGCAAAGTGGCTCACGGACAGAACCCACACAGTGGGAGTTGCATACCCTAGGTCTGACTGTATACCAGTTACAAGTGGCGTCCCCCAGGGCTCATTCCTAGGACCCCTCATGTTAGGTATATCATTCTCTGATGTACAGGCAAGCACAGGAGGGCTTTGTCTGAAAAGGTTTGCAGACGACTGCAAACTAGGGGACATAATTGTTTCCCCAGCTGTTACAGACACCCTCTGGAAGGGTCGCACTGAGATGGATACCTGGTGTCAATATCATGGCCTCAAGCTGAATGCCAAAAAGTGCATAGCCATCCCCTTTGAATATAACTAATTACCCACAGACTACCACATACGTGCTAGTCCCCTACATACAGAAAAGGTAATAAGGGATCTGGGAACCCCAGTAGATCACAATCTCTCCTTCGATACCCATAATGACAAGGTGGTTAGAATATCCTTCTACGTGGCCCCCCCAATCTCTAATGGGTTCGCATCCAGAACAAAGGAGGCCATTGTGCCTCTCTACTCATGACTTATTAGACCCATTAAAGGATACAACACCCCATTTGGGATGTACCTTATAAGACAACTGCAACAGCTTGGAAGACCACAACAGTACCACACCAAGAGGATTACTGACCTCAAACAGATGACCTATGTAACTCAACCTAAGAAACTCCAGCTGTACTCGGTTGCATACCGCATACTCACAGGTGATCTCTGTTTGACATATAAGGCCCATGTCCAACCCAGTATTGTTGGATATGCTCCACTTAAACAGAGGCCCCTGAGAGCCACATGCTCTAGGGATATACACCTAACCACAACGATGACTACGACGTGCTGGACAGATAGATTCCTGACCCGGAGACTCCCCATGCTTTGGAACATGATTCCAATGTACATCAGGCAGGGCCACTCATTAGCACTCTTCAAGGAAAACCTTGACGGGTGGATGGGAGACAGATGTACCCCGGGGATTACTGCAGTGGCTCTGCTAGACAGAGGCACAGGGAACTAATGGCTCTGCCATTCAGAGGCACAGGGAACTAACCTATGGGGGTGGCGAAAGCCAACACACTCTAGCTAGGTTTATAAATACCCTTGGTAAGACAGCCTAGTACCTACCTTTGCACTTATTACATGTCGTATGTGCATGGATAGTTAACTAGCTCTTCCATCTTACTTTGCTATCATGCTGATAAACTGTCGGGTGACTGTATTCTGTTATTGTGTATTGTAAATGCCAATAGATATAACTAATGTTTGCCTAACATAACAGTAATGCAATGTAACTTGTAATACATATCTGCCTACAATACTGTACATTACACAGTTATTGGCACAATATCCCACAATGCAAATCATAATTGCACAGTGGGCCAACCTTTGGCATGTTATTCTCAGTAATACACCCATACATATGCCTACTGTTACAATATATCAACATATACTATCCCCTGTTATAGCACATACTTGTTGGACCAGCCCTGCCACTGACAGCGGCTGGTGAGGAATATTTGTGTTCAAAGCCTTTATAAAGCATCCCTTGTGGTGTATGCGGTGTTTGCCTTGTGACCTACAGCAGTACACACATAAATACTACAAGCATTACTATGCTCAACAATACATCACTACAAGATAACTGTTTCCACTATATGGATTGCGTGCACTTTAAATATTACAGAACAGGTACTACATACACAGACATACTGAGTGTTCTACATACCTTATTAGTAACCCAAGGTGTCATTGACTGTTAATTCAATCCTTTTCAGTTTGTGTTTTAATCTTCTTTGTAACGTTCTGCTGGTATATACAGATGGTTTGAATGTGTAATAAGCCATCCTTTTCTAGTTAAATATTGGTAACATGCTATCCTGACCACCAATTGGTGTTCCAAAGTAGTTAATTAGATGCACATCAGCTGTGCAGCTACTCCATTAGCCAATACCATGGCAACAGTGGTGTATAATTGAGTACTCCACTTGGGCGTTGTCCGTTTGCCTTACCTTCGAGGAAGATGGCCTGGATGTGTTGCCTGTGATGTATTTCAACAGCTATATGGAGACAGACAGAGATATATCAGCTTCATGACTCCCATGGATTGTGTGTAATGGCTAGAATATGTTCTACATGTGAGTACAGCTGTTATATTTCAGAACATTGCTACTTATGCAGGGTTTGTTTCTACCTGATACTTCTGCAGATGTTTCAGTCTGGCAAGGATGTTTGGGCAGCTCAAGGCTGTATGGCTATGCATGAACTGTTATGTGGTTTACAGTACGCTCACCAAAACATCCTTGATTTGGTGTACATGTGTATCATACTGTGCTGTTAATAAGTAATTGGAAACACTTCCCAGTGAACACACAACCCTCTGAAACAGGATTAGTGCAAACAAACCCTGTAACATCAGCAGCTGTTCCATTGTATAACAGCAACTATTTCACATAGGGCCATGTTAGTGTGTCTCTGACAAGGTATGTTAAGGCTTCTGCAGAAGTCGTACAGTAAGTGAATGATTTGTGATGCTATTACAGTTTGTATTGTAATTTGTTTGTGTGTGGGGGTGATGTTGGTGGGTGTACATAGCAGATGCAGGTGTGTGGAACTGCTTTTATACATAATCGATCTGTGCATGAGGGTTCCTTCCCTATTTGAACAACTATCCTTTAGTGGACTAATACTATGGTAATTGCAGGCTGATTCATTAAGGCACTGTTAAGTGGTTCCTGTATAGCATGCAGGTGATGTTAGTCCTTGAATCCTTTCGGCAATACATCGGTATGTAATAAAGTGTTGCTACATCAAAGCTGTGTATTTCTGTCATAGGTATTTGCAGTCACTGGAGTTGTGTTGGTGACTGACCCTCTTTGGCTAGGGTTGCTACCTTTTCATATGGCCATAGTGGGACATTTTCAGGACACACATCAGATTTTCAGGCCAACACAAACCCACGGTCAGTACAAGGGATATAACTTTCCTTTCTTGCCTAAATATAAGCTTATTCTTGTAGCAGTTTAGTTGCTTATCCTGTTTCTTGTAACATGTAGGTATTTTAGATACAGAAAGAACTATTGTATGCAACTATTACATTACATATGGGACATAATTATGTCCTACAATCTCAGGACATTTGCCAAGTTTAATATATTTGGTCAGGACACAACCGCCCAAAGAGGGACTATCCCTCGCAAAGTGGGACAGGTGGTAACCCTATCATTGGCTCATGTCCATAGCACATATTTGTAATAGTGTATTGGCATATACTCTCCATATCCTTTGTTCATAAAGGTTGGCCTTGGCAGAATGTGTGATTGCTGTGGTCCATGTTATACTCATATATGAACACTTCAACCGCTGTATACGGGATACCTATGGAATCCCGAAACCGCACAATTTCGATGCCCACAGTACCGGGCCCAGACTTCCATACCCCACATTACCGACAGCGACAGTAACTCACGAAAGTAACACAAACATGGAACACACACACGCACACACAGACACACTGCTACCCACCACATCCAAGCAAACCATCCTACACTACGTATGAGCAGGTGGGCAAGCCCCCCTACACACCCCATGTGGGTGTCTGCGCCCCCTACACCCCCCTACTTTAATATTCTACCTCCTAGATCGCACAAACAGATGCACAAAGCAAACCCACACCCACACATTACAGTCCCCCAGGAACACACACCACACTCAGAACACACACTACAGCCCTCAAAAACGCACTTACACACAGTAACCCACCTGAACCGCAACACCAGAAGCACTAACTAACTGTCCCTTAACATCGTGATTTTAAACCTCACACTTCTGGTGTTTCGGTACTGTGGTCTTTCGGACTTTAAGCCTCATGATTATGTGTGTCGGTATGTCAAGCAGTCGGTATGTGGTAGGTATCCCATTTATATGTACCTCCATGGTTATGTAGATGTTGTTAACCTATCTATATATCTACATATATATGTATATCCCCATATATCAACATATATATCTCTCTCTCCCAATCTCTCTATCTCTCTCTCTCTTTATATATATATATATATATATATATATATATATATATATATATATATATATATATATATGGAAATGTTGATTTATATATATATATTATACATATATATATAGCATACACCTTTTATTGGGTACATGCCGGTTTGTCCTATTTCCACACATTCCTACCTTTTGTGTTTTATCCTGTCAGTATACACAACTGCCATTGGTACATCTCAGGTAGCTTAGTGGTATGTTATTGTGAAGATTGTGTACATGGTTGCGTGTTCTAATCCTGGCAGTTTACCTCTCAGAGCAGGCACTGGTAGTGCAAGTGTGATTAACGAACACATTTCAGCGGTTGTGTGTTCCACATGTTTATTATTCTGTGGAATGCTACCTATATATGCAAGCTATGGTTAAGATATACTATGTAACATGTAAATCATCTGAGAAGATTCCTGTCATGGATACTCCCCATTATTTGGAACCACATCCCTGATTACATTATACAAAACTCCTCACTAACACTCCAGGGAATCCTTGCAGAGTGGGTGGGGAACAGTGGATACACCCCGTGGATCCCGCAATTGGCTCTGCTCCACAGAGGGACAGTTAGTTAATCAATGGGGTGGCGACAGCAGACACATTTTGGCTATGCTTATGAGTGGCCTCAGGCAGTTAGGCATGTACCTACCTATGTATCTATGAACCTATACATGGAGTATGGACACATGCTGATAGCTTAATTTACTGTTCAGGTATTGACTTACCTTGTGCCAATGGCAGTTGTGTGTACAATAGTTGTGGGCTACCTATGTAGGATGCACACAGTAGACCACCTATACATGACAATTTACAGGTGGTCATGTGTGTGTGCCATCCATGTTTGCTGTGTGTGCAGGTGGAGAAGGGTGTCAGTCCATAAGTGCCTACACTGTCAGTGTGTGTGCTATACATTCCCTCTTTGCCAAGGCATGGGCATACTGGGCACACCTCTGTCTGCCGACTGGGGCTGGCAAAGGGTGTTCATGGTCTCAGTCCCTCTGTGCCTGAGGGGCCCTTGGCAATGCTGGTGGGCTGTGAGGGCGTTCACCATTCTGTCCCTGCTGCAGCTGTTTCCGCAGGATCATACTGTGTAGCATGGCACATACTATGAAGATGTGGGCACACGTGCCTGGAGAGTACTGCAAGGCTCCACCAGATATGTTCAAGCAATGGAACCATGATTTCAGCATCCCAAACACGTGCTCTATGATGATTCTGGTTTCTGCTTGTGCCTCATTATGGCATTCTTGAGTGGCTGTGCGAACATTTCTGATGGGAGTCATCATCCACGGTTCCAGTGCATAACCAGCATCCCCCACCAGGTGGCCATATGGGATGTCCCCCCTGGCAAATACCTGATACAGCTTTGAGGCATGCCAGATGTGGGAGTTGTGATAGCTTCCAGGGCTGCCAGCACACACATCCATGATAATGCCCTGGGCATTGCACATGACCTGGCAGTTGATGGATGGGCATCCCTTGTGGTTTATGTAGCGCCTACCCTGCTCACCAGGTGGTGTCTTGATGTGTATGTGCATGCAATCTATTGCACCCAGTACCTCCATGTAGTCTGCCACATGGTGGAAGAGGCGCATATTGCTGGCCAACTTCTCCTGCGTTCGGGTGACGTATATGTGCTCATTGGCATGCGGTAGCATGGCATCCAGGAACTGGTGGAGTACCCTGGATGCTGATGCCTGTGAGATCACCATGATATCCCCAGTTGGCCTTTGGAAGGTACCTGTGGCTAGTATTCTCAAGCTTACACATACCTTCGTGTCCACTGGGATGGGTTCCTTCTGTTACTTCTGGCTCTGTGGCGTGGCTGGCACAGCTCAACAAGTTGCTGTATGGTGTCCCTGTCCACCCTTTAATGCTCTACTATCTCCAGATCACGTAGCCCCTGGTAGGTTACCCTGGATCTGAACACTCTTCTCCTCCTCCGGTGCCTGAGATGGTTGTCAGCAGCATCCACCACACCATCGTCAGTCTCCAACACATGCTGGTGAATCAAAGCTATGGCAGACCCTAACATGTACATATTAAAAGTATACCATCTGTATACGCCAATGGTGCAGAGTGTCTGGGAATACACAAGTTTGTGTGTGGGGATTTCACACCTTGTACTATTGTGCAATGGATGATGCTGGTGTAATTGGGTGTGTATGTGCAATTCCAGCTGTGAGGTATATTAATTATGGGTTTTACAGCAGGTACTGCTATTGTGGGGCCTTCGGTGTTGACTTACGCTTGGCTGCCGTGATTCATCTATTGCCCTTTACTTCACTTTTCAACCCAATTCCCCTCCCATTGTCAGGCATGCATCCAGCTGCCTGCTTTCTTGTTTTGTACTTTCACAACCCAGGATTGTGTTGGGAAATGTTTTATTCATCTGATCTACTCTAAGTTTGCTTTATTCTGCTGTGACAGTTCTCTTTTCTTTGCAGTATGGCACCTCCCCTTTCCTGTTCTGCAGGTACCTGCTAGCAGCCTTGTTAGCTGTTGTCAATGGCCCACTGTGAGTTCCTAGGTGTTGATTACTCATTTGTACTCCAATTACCATGCTGCAGCATTTCCTTATTGTCTTCCCGTATCCTTCCTGTTTCAGCTGTGGGCCCACCGCTCACAGCCGTTTATCGGGTTTTGAGCACGTTCTCATCCACATTCACATGCACTTTTGCTTACCTTGTGTGCTCTCAGCTAAGCAAAGCTATGGCTACTTCCACACCACTATCCTGTGGCTTTGCTTATCAACAGGCAACCTGGATTAGCAATGCTCCAATGTGCTTACAGCTACGGTGGTACAACCCTCTCTTGATGTCATGTTTACCTCCAGGCCACACCTCCATGTTGTACCGCTACGCCGTGTGGTACATCCTTACGCCAGTGGGGAGTTTGTGATTCAGTATTACTTGACTCATTTGCATGGCATTGACTACTAATTCCTAGTTACCATGCAGAACACTGTCACAGACCCTTAGCAACCCTTGCGCCATGGTTGTGGTGTAGCATGCATGCCATTGATTATTATGGGGAATTCATGAATTGTGTTACATTGCAGTTTTATGACATCTAAATATATTTTCATTGTGATCCGTTTTACTTTGCGTTAGTGTGGCCATGACATTAAATGTTATTTTTTTATGTGTTGTGCATGTCTTTTTATGCCATTGGCTATATATTTAGCCATTAGCATATATTAACATTATAATACATAAGTTTGGCCCACTTTCATGGCTCCAATTTTATGTTTGAAAAAATGTAAACCGTTTCTTTTGGTTTACATTTCTTCATGCTTACGCTATGCCTGCACCACTTCATGAATCACTATATACTTTCATTTGCATGCTGCACTGCTGCGCATGGGGTAATTAGCATACATGCGCTGGAAGTTGCGCAGCTCTGGCATACGCTGATAGTGCATGTGGAAACAGCTAGTACCTGAATCGCTCGGCGGCCATATTTGACGCTAGATCGCCAATGCTACTCTGGCGCCTGGCGCAAGCTTCATGAATTCCAGGGCTAGTGTCTCTAACCTCCCCTCTATATCTGGATGTCATATTATTTGAAACACTATGTGACTATGATATTAGGCAGATACTCAAAAATAGGAATAGACAATTTGTTCCAAATTTGAGCCAGGATGGAATGAATTTATGACTTAGTATTTGTAACAACAGGGAAATTAGATAAGTGAAACTAGACAAGAAAGGGGATTTAGTTGTTATAAATACATTGGATTTGAGCATAACAATGGAAGAGATATTACTTTCAGAAAAATACGAGGAAGTATCAAGGAACCAGTTGAACATAGCATATGCTAAGATGGATTTGGTCATTTATGATTTACTGATGTAGGAGCAGATTACTGACACTGAATATTGGTATTTAAAATTGAAACTCCTCATACCCAAAGTGTTTTTAGCATTCCAGAAATTCATAAAAATCAAACAGACCCTCCTGTGCTACCCATAGTGGATGCAAAGGGTTTTGTGTCTTTTGGAATGGCCAGATTTATAGAGATTCAATTAAAGATGTGTTGAAATGTGAGTCACACATCCATAAGGATTCTTGGGATTTTTAAGGAAAGTTTATGATGATTTGTATAGTGAGCAACTTATATGTGTAACCACTGATGTTAACATTTTGCTTTCTGTTATATTGCATCAGGTAGGGGTAGACTGACTTCAAATATATGAACAAAGCAGATACTTTGGATAATAGTGCTATTAAAATCCTCACTGTTTTGATGGAAAGTTTGTTAGAGAACAATTATATATATTTTTGAAGGGACTATTTACAAGCAAAAAAACATTGTGGTAATGGAGGCAGTATGTACTTAAATATTTGTCAACATGGTTATGGCCTTTTAGGAACACATGTATGTTTTCAACTCAGAATTCAAGGACAATTAGGTTTTATATTGCAGATTCTTGAATGACATGGTGATTTTTTGAGGGACAGTGAGAGTAGATTGAAATGTTTTTGATATATATAAATACCATTCAATTTTTGAGATTTACTATGGAAACAAATCTCATGAAATACTAGATTATTTGGATGTAGAAATTGTAAAGGATATAGAGCACAAAAAGGTTTATTTCTAACACAGACATAAAACCCACCTACGTGGATACATTGCTACACTTCAATAGCTGCCAGCCACTATTTCAGAAGAGTGCTTTGGTTAAAGGCCAGCTGGTAAGGTTGTCTCATATGGCATCAACTATTGATACATTTTGTGAGAAAAGCATAAAACTAAGACATATGTTAATAAATACAGGTTACTAAGAAAGTTTTCTGGACCAGATTTTTATAGAAGTGTACAACAAAAAGGTTAATGGTTTTTACATGCCTTTATTGGGACAAACAGATGACTTTCATGTCAATGAAAGGACAGTTGAGAACAAAACAACACTTAAAACCATATAGACTGGCTTGAGTTCTTACCTATAATAGCAATTCTGAAAAAAATTAGAGGTGTTATTTACAGAAATTGGAAAATCATTGAACTTAGTGGAATAGATCAGAAGAAATTGGGTAACGATCATAGAGTTATTTATAAAATAGAGTGGTGAGTGAAGAACTATATTGAAAAGATTGGAAACAGACCCAACAGAGGCCATAAAAAATGGAAAGATATAAGTGTGGCAGATGTAAACTCTGTCCCAACATAGAGGAAGGTGAGTTTATAAGAGTCATGGTTATAGGTAGTATCACTTGCCCCAAGTATTGTAATTGTTACACCCATAAAGTGGTTTACATAGCCCAGTGCATCAATTGTCCTTGTTGCTACATAGGTAAGACTCAGAGACCATTAAAGGAAAGATTATACCAACACCTTCATGATATCAGGGTTAATGAACAAAAGAATACATTATGGAAATATATACAAGAATGCAGGGATCATGCATTCAGTTTCTTTTTTATAGATGCTATTGAAGTAGATGACAAGGGGGGCAATGGAAAATCAGATTAGAGTTAAAAGAACTGCAGTGGTACTTAAACAATGCAAATTGCTCCTGCGTATTAAATGACTGTGTCCTTAGCATGTGTTTATAAAAATGAAATCTTTACAGTATTAGACCAGTTAGGTTTTTATTTTAATTTATGGTACTATATGAATTCAGTTTTAAACACTTATTTCTTCGAGGACATATAGTATAGTGTTTTACATAGATGTATGACTTTAAATGTGTGATGGATTAACAAGTGGGATGGCACATTGTTTTAATAACTCTGATGAAGTCTCAGTATGTAAGGGACGAAAGTGCTTAGTTTTTATGTGACTGATTTTTTTATGTATATGTGAATTAAAGTTGGCGTGACTACAACAGATTGAGGATCACTTTTTATTCTGTGAGTCTCCATCATCACAAGCTTGTTAATGTGATGAGATGAAAT